>NC_143588.1:78620319-78705748 GCF_048544385.1 Mastigoproctus giganteus
TCACTATTTTGTCTCATAGCTTCATTCAGACGTGTAAACTAACGCCTCATGTAGTAAGCCTTGAATGTTTTGATAACTCCCTGGTCCATCGGTTGAAGCAAGCTGCTTGTGTTTGGAGACAAAAACACAAGTTTCACACGTGGGTCGAAATTAATTAGGGTGGCAGGAGTGCTACCGGGTGCATTATCAATAAGAAGCATCACTTTAAATGGAATCTGTTTAGACTTGCAATAACGTTCGACTTCGGGTATGAAGTGGTGACCAAACCAGTCCTCAAAAATGGAAGCTGTCACCCAAGCTTTATGATTTGACTTCCAAATCACTGGTAAGCTAATTTTAGATATACACCAAACGAAAAAAATCAAGAACCGCGTAACTCAGAGTTTGCATAAGTCAGGGTATTACTGTATAATCCTGTTCAAACGATGTAAGTTGAATATATATGATGTGTATGGAGTTTACCGTTCTAATTAATCAATGAAGTGCTTGCGAAACAACATATATCGAGGGCCAGCTTAGAACCATATTGGTAGGCCATTTTTTTTCATTCAGTAGCCATTTAGCTGACTCCTTATGACAGTTAAATCATGAGGATGTGAAGGATGATCAATTACTGAATATGTACTTCATATGACGGGGGAAAAAAAGTCAGCACAAAGCAAATTTATAGTACCATTTATCAGATGCACTACATAATGAAAACAGAATATCTCTTCAGATAACTTTCATTTTCACACCATCCTGTTATATTGGTTAATGACAACCCCATGAATCAATAATATTTTTTCCATAAACAGAGTGATTGGTCGATGACAGCCCATCAACCAATAAGATTTGTGCCATAAATTAATTGCTACTATAATGGTCAGCAGTTTATCATCATTGGCATTTGACATATGCTTCAAATTTCTAGGTGTCGTAGTGACTCAGTGCCCAAGATTGTGTCCTGACAGGGAGAATTCAAGATTTGAGGATATCCTCCTAATACCTATGGTCCATGAAATTCCTTTTTACAAAAATCAAGGGGTCTATGCACCTGTTAATAGTGATGCTTATCCACACTTTAAAGCACTCTTTTTTGTGATGTTATGCAAGAGTAATTTCCCATCCTCTCCAGATGGTTTGTTGAAAGTTAGTTGGTGGCCAAATCTTAATTTTTAAGTGTTGCAGTTCTGTCATTTGAATGGGTTTTCCTCTACATACTTGAGTAAAAAGGTTGTGGAATGTGGATCATTCTTAGATAACAAGATTTGCTATACAATGGGCCAGGAGTTTAACCTGTTTTAAGGAGAGTACTGTCTTTAAGTTTAATCTTCTCCATTCCCATATATTATTTACCTGTTTTAATAATTATGTGATATACGGTAAATGATACTCAATAAGATTAATAATTTAAACTTTTTTTTTTTTCATTCATTCTGAGTATTTTAGTGGTCTTCTAAAATACCTGTATGGATACAGATACTCGCAGTTAGCAATCACTGCTATACGCAAATGAAGAAATATTGAATATTTAATGAAAAAGAAACTGTAGGTTTGTGAGGGAAGAGTAATTGGCAAATTGAATTACGAAAGTGTGCTGAAGACCATTACAGGGGTTTAAGTGGAATGATAGATGAGCCCAGTCTGACTGCAGAGCCACCAAAGCAGGAAGGACCATCAATTATTATCTTTATTGTAGACAAAACAGTCACCCCACAAATCTTAATACAGGAAATATATACCAGGAACCTGTCAGGGGCATTGCCAGATCAGGAACCTCAGGCTGTGGTACAGCCAAAGTACTCAACGAAATCGAAGACCGGCACTAACAAAAACTGGGTTGTCGAGATTGCACCGGCCACCTGGCAGACACTGAAACATCAGTCCAGGATCTACATAGAATGGGGAAGTCATAGCTTCTGGGAGCGCGTGGCCATGCCCAAATGCTATAGATGCTGTCAGTGTGGCCACACCTCCCATACATGCAACCAGGTTGCTGCCACCTGTGGCCACTGCTCAGAAAAAGGGCATGAATAGCCCTGTTCAACTCTCTGAACAGGGCTAAACCATCGAACTGTGTAAACTGCAGAGCACTCAAGCTGGAGCATAACCACTCAGTCAGAGACCCCAAATGCCCTACCTACCTCAAAACAGAGTCTTTTCCAACAAAGAATAAATTATGGGGACTAGGCCTAAACACTACAATACAGCCCTGCTAAAAATCATGGAAGTCAACGCACAACGAGCTTGAGCAGTGGTTGAGCAACTTTGAAAGAAAGCCAACAAGGAAAACACAGATATACTGATCCTTCAGGAACCATACACGCATGTTAAAAAAGTACAAGGTTATCCAGCCAATTACAAGATCGTCCAAACTGACGAATACACTCCCTGGGCGGCCATCATTATCCCAAACCCAGCCATTACAGTAACGCAGATATCTCAACTATACACGGCCTGGGCTGCTTGTGCCCATATTATCTCCCATTGGGTGCTTTCTTTCTTTGTGGTGTCCCTGTACTGCAGGCCAGGGAAGGATATAACTCTAGCAACTAGAAATCTCCAGACCCTCTTGGACACATTACCTAATCAGAGAATCATCATGGGGGCAGATGTAAACTGCTGCTCCCTGGCCTGATACAGCATGACCCCAGATAGGAGAGCCATGAGAAATGGCCAGATCCAGGAAGATCACTTGGCAAACATATTTGAGATCCTCAACTTGCCACACCAACTGCCAACTTTCTGTAACACTCTGTGGGAGGCCACAGTAGATGCATCACTCGCAACTGCGAACGTCGCCCGATACATTAAACACTGGACGGTCCAAGACTCCTGGACACCACATCCGACCACAGAGTGATTACATACCAGATACAGAACCAACTCAGTAGAATCCCGATAATAAAAACATCACTAAACCGCTTCGCAGTTATAAGGAAAATTGGGAAACTAGATTAGCAAGCATTAGCATTAGTAGAGGCATATGATGCAAGAAAGCAAGCTTATTCAGCATCAGCAAAAAAAAAAAAAAAAAAAAACCCACTCCCATTTCACCCATCTGTTCGTTCCAAATACCTGTCCAGTTGAGCTTTAAATTTGTTTAGGCTATCAACTTCTACAACAAGTGATGGAAGTCGGTTCCACCAACCAACCACCCGCTGGCCAAAGGCAAATTTCCGCACATCTATCCGACATCCGTCCTTCCTCAATTTGAATTTATGCCCTCTGAGGTGATTATTCTGAGCAAGATGAAGAATCCCATTGGCATTGAGCATGCTCAAACCATTCAAAGCCTTATACACCTCTATCAGATCACCTCGCCGGTGCCTAGTCTCCAGACTCTGTAATTTGCAAAACTTAAGCCTTTCTTCGTAAGAGCAACCCTTTGTTCCATTCACTAATCTTGTTGCCCTTCTCTGTACCCGTTCCAGCAGTTCTACATCCTTCTTGAAATGAGGCCTCCAGACCTGTATACAGTACTCAAGATGTGGCCTAACCATTGCCTTATACAAGGGAATAATCACCTCTTTATCCCTGCTAGAAAAATTCCTGTATATCATTGACAACACACCATGAGCTACTCTTGCAGCTCGTCTGCACTGCTCAGAGAACTTCATATCTGCCTGCACAATTACCCCCAGGTCCTTTTCATTCTCCACCACTGTCAGTGTAGTACCGCAGAGTTGATACGTTGCTCTGGGGTTACTGTTTCCCATATGTAGTACTTTACATTTGTCAATGTTAAACTTCATTTGCCACCTCTCAGCCCATCTGTTCAACCTTTCCAGATCCTGTTGCAGCAGCATAGCGTCAGTAGTGTCCTTAACGACCCTGCCAACCTTTGTATCATCTGCAAACTTGAACATTAAACTTGATATCCCATCATCAATATCATTCATAAACACCGAAAACAACAACGGACCCAACACTGAACCTTGAGGAACTCCACTAATAACATTAGTCCACGTTGAGCAGTGTCCATTGATTACCACTCTCTGTCTTCTGCCACTCAACCAACCCCTTATCCATAGCAGCAATTTGCCTCCAATGCCACACTGCTCCAATTTGTGCAGCAGTCTTCCATGTGCAACAGTATCAAAAGCCTTTCTAAGATCCAAATATATAATATCAAAGTTATTCCCTGCATCCAGTTCTTTTGTGACTACATCATAGTATCCAATCAAATTTTTCAGGCAAGACCTGCCCTTAACAAAACCATGCTGTGTCTGAGCTATAACTGAATTCTTGTCTAGATGATCCTGCAGTGCTTCTTTAACCAGTGCCTCCATTAATTTACCTGGAACAGAAGTTAAACTAACAGGTCTATAATTACTTGTGTCAGCCTTTGATCCTCCTTTGTGAATTGGGGTTACATTTGCACATCTCCAGTCTATGGGTACCTCCCCTGAGTCCAAAGAAGCTCTCATAATTATGGCTAGGGGTTTGCATACTTCCTTTGCTGCCTCCTTTAATATAACTGGATAGATCCCATCCACCCCAGGTGCCTTTTTTATGTTTATCCTCAACAATCTCTCCTCCACTTTCCTCTCAGTTATTACAAAATCATCCAGCTCACTGCCAATGTTTACTTTACCTACATCATTCTCCTTCCTGAATAACTCCTCATGCGTGAATCAGTGTTGCCAACTCTTAATAATATTTCCGGCTAGCCGCATACTCAAAATCCGCTATTTTTAGCACTTGACCCGCCAAATTTTTTAAATTTTCATTTGTTTGTACTTTGTAGTGAATAAAAACAAACAAACAAATAGTATATATAAATAGTTATTTATTTTTCTGTTTTTAATATAAAATCAATATCTAAAAATCTAAATTAATTTCGAAATTCAATACCTCCTCATCATATGCTTCTTGTGTACCTATTTTGCGAAGCAATTCTTCAGGTAAAACATAATTTTTACAACACTTTTCAACTCTTTTGAGTCCGTATCGTACTGATAAGATTAACCGTGCCAACACTCATTCTGTTGAGTGTTTTGTTTTTTACTAGATTTAAGTTGCTGAATATTCTTTCCACATCTGCATTGGATAATGGCAAAATTAAAATACCAATGCAAATTCGCTAATTTCTTTAAATGGATTTTTACCGCTTGCATCTCGATATTTCGAAACTTCTGACCAAAACTTCATTGTATTGTTGATGTTTTCCCATTTAACGAGAGTAATGTTTATATACTGTTGCTCCATTTTTTTCAATTTCTACTTCAGACAATTTTAAATTTTGTAATAAATTTATCAGTGGTTCTTTTTGTTGCTTTAATATATTGTTAACTGAGATTAATGACATTTTTTCTAATTCTTTTATGTTGTCCGGAAGGCGTTGTTTTAATTGTTGATACAAATCAATCAAGAAATTACGGCATCTCTCTCTTATTGCCATTTCATCTGTTGTTGTTGTGATAAGTTTATTCATTATTAATTCATTTATTTTTCTTTCAAATTGGTAACCTAAATATGGCTTAGGGTCTAAATAATTATTAATGTCCTCTTCTATCCTTTCAATATGTGTATTTGGTAAAAACATTTTATTGGCAACCATCGACAATAGCATGTTTAAATCATGTAGTAATAATGTAAGATCGGCAGTATTTGATTCAAAAGATTTGTTTACTCTTTGTACTTCAGATAAGATAGGTTTTAAAATAAAAGATATGCTAAATTACTTTCATCTTTGAACATTGAATAAAGAAGTTCTGCAGTATAACATTTGTCAGTCAAGCGAGTTATTTCAAAATGGGCTTTTAATTCAATATACTGTTCTAAAATTCTTGTTATAGCAACTTCAATGGATAACCACCTTGTTTGACACGAATGAACTATCTTTTTCGGATCTGCACCATCGTTTATGGCACTGTATAAATATTTGAATTGATTTTGTCGGCTGGTGGATTTACTAAACGCACGATTTTGCATTGCACGAGGGTTTCTAGGAATACAACTATCGTGTTAGACGAGGACTGACTATACTAAGATATTATTACACTGTGGTTATTAGAAATAATTATTACTTATTACTCTTATTACTTATTGCTCTGTGGTTATTAGAAACGTTGAAAGAGATGTCGGTAATTCGGATCGCATTTCTTGGAAGCCAAACAAATACGACGAAGAAAAATTATCCAATGCCATTCCTTCGCTGTTTCAAAAAAAGGCGTCATTAGAATTTTTTCCACATTTTTAGATTTGATTCAACAATTTAAAGCTATGACCCAATGATCAGGTCGTGTGACCGCGAGCGTAACTACGTAAAATTGTTGGGGTTCTCCTCAGGGAAATCCAGAATAATATAAAACCGATTCTTCGCTTTATAAAAAAAAAAAAACTATGAAATATGATATCCCTACTATTTCAATTATGAATTATTTTTATTGTTAATTAAATAATTAATTGAACAATTAATTTAATATTTCTTAATATAAATGTTACATTGCCAAAATACATAAAATGCTAAACATTTATACTCTTCCCGCTAAAAAATCCGCTATCCGCTATTTCATATTTTATCCGCTAAACCTGAAGCAATTCCGCTAAATCTAGCGGGAAAACCGCTAAAATGGCAACACTGGCGTGAATGTAGATGCAAAATACTCGTTTAGATTGTTAGCCACCTGAGCAGGATCCTCAACTGTTGAACCATCAATATCCAGTGGACCAATCTGATTCATCCCTTTCCTTCTCGAGTTCAAATATGTAAAGAACTCTTTTCTGTTTTTCTTTGCATCCTTTGCCAAGGATTTTTCGTAGTCTGCCTTTGCCTGCCTAATCTCCTTTGTGACTTGGTTACAGACCAACTTATATCTATCATAGGCTTCCATGTCACCCATTAATTTGTACGTATCCCATGCATTTTTCTTCTCTGCCACATGTCTCATTAATTCATCTGACAACCATTTAGGCCTAAACCTTGAACAATATTTCTTAGTTGGTATGTAAAGCCTGGTAGCCTCCAAGATTAGTTCCTTGAATGCTTCCCATTTTGAGTTTGCTGTTGGTAACATCATCAGTTGGTCCCACTGTATAGAATTTAAATACTGTCTCAGACCATCATAGTCGCCTTTACGAAAACAAAAACCCTTCCCTTTACCTCTGATGGTAGTTACCTCCTTGAGTAAATCCCACTTCAACACACTGTGATCACTGCCACCTAGTGGTTCCTCTATCTGCAGATTCTTAATGCATGAAGAATCACTACTGATAATCAGATCAAGAGTATTGCTCCCTCTTGTTGCCTCACGAACATGCTGATGTAGAAAACAATCATCCAATAAATCCACAAAAGCCTTGCTAGTGTGCGAGTGACCAATCCACAAATTCCAGTCAATATCTGGGAAATTAAAATCCCCCATTATAAGACTCTCTGATTTACTGGCCCACTCTATTTCCCTGTACAATATCTTATTATACTCATCAGAGTCATTAGGCCTATAGCACACTCCTACTCTCAATTTTGATTTCCCTATGCTTATGTCACACCAGACTGACTCGACACTGCCCTGTCCATCGATGTCGACTGGCTTCACTTCCTTGGACTTTGTGTTTCTTAATTAATAGCATAACCCCTCCTCCCCTCCTGTCCTGTCTATCCTTTCTATACACATTGTATTCCCCAAATTCCAGTTCCGCATTACTTATATCTGTGTGACACCATGTCTCTGATATCCCAATAATATCTGCCTTTGATGTTTTGAGCAATACCTCAAATTCATCAAATTTATTTACCGAACTCCTAGCATTGGTGTACACGCAGGTATACATGCACCTGTTTCTATTCTTAGCTACCCTAACACAACCCATGTGTTTACTTGTACCGCAATGACTACCAGCAGTCTCTTAAATATCCTGCATCTTGTTTTCCAGGCTTCTGCGCATTTCAATAGAAGCAGTGCAAGAATCACTTCCACCTCTGCCAGTGGCTACTGTTAATCTATTAGTCCTTGTATCCCCCCCAACTAGCAGTTTTCCGACCCACCTAACACTGCCTCGACAGCATCAGTAAAAATTCTTGCACCCTTTCTATTTAAGTGTATCCCATCCCTGTAGAAGCAATCTCTCCTGTTAACAAGTACAGTCCAGGCTGAAAAAAATTCTACCCCTTGGGCCTTGCACAATCTTTCCAGGGCCGAATTGATTGACAAGGCTCTCATCATATACTCCCTCCTATCGTGTCTGGGCAGAATTGCAGACACTTTCAAGTTCAACCCTAATTCACGGCTTTTTTTCAACAGTGACCTGTACTTGCTAAGTAATTCCGCCGGTCTCCTACTCTTAATATCATTAGTGCCAACGTGTACAACTATATCACCTTTTGTGCCCTTAAAAGATGATATCCGCTCTACAACGTCATCAACCTTTGCCCCTGGCAGACATACCCTGGTCCTATTCCACCTATCCTTTTTACAAAGCATGTTCCCCGTTTCCCTGACAATAGAGTCACCAACAACTACTAGTTCCTGTGGGACCAGCGCTTTCAAGGAAAAACTCGCTGCTGAAGTTGGGAAGCACTACCAGACTGCGAGCCGACCTAGAGAGGCAAATGACCTGCAAAGAAAAGTAATGAAATCATCACAAAAGCTAGCAAACAGGCAATGAAAAGGAAAATCCCAAAGCTAGGCGCCTTGCCCTGGTTGACCTCTGACATTGAAAACCTGAGAAGAGAAGTAATGAGGTGCCGAAAGGACTTCCAACGGGCCCGACGATCTTGGCCGGCCACTGAGGTCGCGACCATGAGGGACAGTTATAAAGATGCAAGGAATCGATACACCAAATTAATAAAGGACACCAAGTGAAAAACTTGGGAAATCTTATTTCCACAGCAGGGAATGCTGACCCGTGGGGAGTGGTTTATAAAGTAGCCACTAACAGATACCCCAGAGGAGAAGTCGCAGAAGCAACAATGACCCCGCTGGGTTCCCTGACCACTACATGGGATGACTCGGTGACCAATATCCTAAACACCATCTTCTTGGAACAGGTAACTCCTACCCTCCCAGAACAACTGCAGATCTGTCAAGGAAATGACTTGTACTTCACTGATCAACAAGAAACGCCCTTCGCTGAGGATGAGCTGCATGCAGCCACCATGCAAATCAGAAGGAAAAAATGCCCTGGCCCAGATCTAATTGAACCGGAAATTGTGAAGAAAATAGTGGAATACACCCCGGATCTGTTACCCACGCTATATAACACCTGCCTCCAAGAAGAAACCTTTCCTAATGACTGGAAAATTGCTAACATCAAGCTTAAATTGAAAAATCCATCAAAGCAGCCAGAAAAACCTGAGTCTTACCGTCCGATCGCCTTACTTCCAGTTGTAAGCAAACAATTCGAGAGAATGCTGCACAAGAGGCTCCTCCACTATTACAAAGGGGCAAACCTAACAAACACAATGCAATTTGGATTCAAACCACGCTTATCCACGATCAAAGCTCTCAAGACATTGCTGGTTAAAGTAGAAGCCTGTACTACCAAATATTTTCATGTTTTCAGTATTGACTTTGTGGGGGCGTTTGACGCCATCTGGTGGCTGAGTGTCCGAGCGAGACTTGGGTGGGCTAGAGTGCCTCTAAACCTGTATAACACAATCAGAAGTTACCTAACACAGAGGATCGAAGTACATGCACCATATAGGAAGCTAACCAGACAAATCCACAGGTGGTGCCCGCAGGGCTCTGTCCTAGGACCCCTGTTATGGAATATGATTTTAGATGAATTCCTGGTCCTTGATATTGGCGAAGTCTGCGCCCTGGCCTTCGCCGATGATTTGATACTAACTGTTGCTGCTGACTCACAAGTGCAGATCGAAGGAAAAGCCAACCACACAATAGGAATTTTGCAAAAACTGGGCTACAATCCATTGCCTGCGGATTTTTCCAAGTAAGACCTGCTCGGTACTCCTGAAGGGCAGACTCTACTTTGCCAGACCACCGCAAGTGAAAATCCAAGGCACCACAATAAAACTTGCTACAGAAATCAAATATCTTGGAATCATCATTGACAAAAATCTCTTTCCAGCCCCATCTAAAGTACATTAAACAAAAGATATGGAAATATTCTGCATTGGTCGCAAGAGTGACCAGGACGGACTGGGGGCTAAACAAG
This sequence comes from Mastigoproctus giganteus, assembly GCF_048544385.1. Classification (NCBI taxonomy): domain Eukaryota; kingdom Metazoa; phylum Arthropoda; class Arachnida; order Uropygi; family Thelyphonidae; genus Mastigoproctus; species Mastigoproctus giganteus. The sequence continues at coordinate 78,630,424 of NC_143588.1, forward strand.
CAGACCCTGTCCCCTCTACTACAAATCTACCTTCATCCCAGTTATCACATATGCTTCACCAGTTTGGTACAAAAAGGTAACCACAGTGGTAAATAGAAGAACCTTGGGCATTATCCAGCAGTCAATAATATTGACAATCACACGAGCTGTCTCCACAGTCAGCACGCACTCCAGGTTCTGGTGGGAGTCCTCCTGCTGGACTTGGAAATCATTAGATGTACCCTGACATATAATAAAGCAAAAGAAATACTGTGTACTATCCTGAACTACATGTTGGATCTCCTCAACAACAGGAAGCTTGAAAAAACCAGAATTTTCCTACAAACCAACCACTTGTCATCCAGAATAAAGATCCTTAGATGCTTCAACCAAACAAAACCACTCATCATCCAGAATAAAGATCCTTAGATGCCTCAACCAAACAAAAACCTAACAGCTACAATCTGAAGAACTAATCATTAACTTAACCTGGAACTGACCACTGGCTTAAACTGGAGCCATTATCTGGACTTGACCACTCACATGTACGGGACAAATGTCCCAGGAATGGCATAGGAAGACCTGACAAAGACATTGTGCAGTTTGTTGACGAAACGTCATTAGGAGATCTGAACTGGGTACCCTCACCCAGTTCACTTTCCGTCCCTTCCCTTGGCAGGGGGATGGTTACTCTGTACCCCCTGCCACCCCCTATCTTCACCTGGTGAGGCATGGGCCTGCCCCACTAACCTTTGGGGTTATCTTCACTTTTGACCCCATATTACTGTTTTTCACCCCCCAGTCTTCAATCTCCCTTCCCTCGGCGCCTCCGTACCAGGTGGGCATGAGCAGCAGTGCATAGCACACTCTTCTTGATTAGACCGGGGTTCGAGCCCATGACCACCAAATACAGAGGATGCAGAAAGGTCGTGGAATGACCAACACATATCCTCAGAGCAATATGGCCTTAGTTGTTAATGCTCCTAAACAGCAAATAACAACAACTCCCTTCCCTCTCTAGCTAGGCGCCTCCATAGCCAGGTGGGAAGGAGCAGCAGTGCGTAGCACACGCTTCTTGATTAGACCAGGGTTCGAGCCCATCACCACCAAATACGGAGCATGCGGAAAGGTCAGGGAATGACCACCGCACCGGAGCAATATGGCCTTAGTTGCTAATACTCCTAAAAACTAAAAAATAACAACAACCCTCTCTAGCTATCTTGCGACTAGCATTTGACCCTTGTCAAAACTACACAAGCCTCACACTCAAAAAAATAAAAAAATTTTAACTCTAGCCCACATAACTTCTCTCTTTCGGCCTGACTCAATTTCTAGCGTTTCTCCCCCCCCCCCTCCATCCACCTTTTTTTTTTTTTTTTTTTTTTAAATAGGTCCTAGCCACTGAAATCTCAGGAAATTAAGTGGCAAGACTTGCCAGTACAAATAGTAAATCTCTAAAATACTGGTGTACCTAGTCTGCTTCCATGAGGTATAGTGTGGGCAACGGTGGGTCTCATTACAGACCCAACGGCTAAAAGACCAGATGAACAACTGCACAAAACACTACATTCCATAATATCCATACACTTTTAAACCTCTGGCCTCTACAGTGTTCTGTATCACCCCACAATGGGGTGATACAGAGCAGAGATGGGGGAAACCCCTGGTACCATTAGACCCTAAACACACTATACCAGCGGTTCCCAACCTTTTTTGACTCGTGAACCCCTTTCAACATAATTTTTTTATCACTAACCCCCTCTCAACATAAAAACCCCTAAGCCTATATTCTCTGAAATCGTATGATATTTCTGAATTTTTATTATAAAATATTTCCAGTACTAAGTTTTTATAAGCGACATAGCATAATAATAAAAATTATTATTAAGTATCACTTATACTTTGTAAAGCAGTTATTAATCAGTCTAAACTAGATTTCGAACAGGTTAAAAGTAGAAAGCTTGCTTCTTGTCCAATGGTAGCTGACCATTGTGGTTTCTTCACCAAAACTATTGGCTGCAATTTTTGCCCATCTCTGTTTCCACTTCTCTCAAAACCAGACAGTTCTGTTGACACATCAGCCAAAGATAAAGCTGACCAGCTAGCATTCTATTTTCCTTCTAACTCATGTATTGATAATCTTGGTAAATCACCTCAAACCATTCCCAGTACACTCCATTCAATGCCATTTGTGGTCTTCTGTCAAAAGGATGTCAGGATTTTGATGAATCTGATTCTAAGTATTTCTCTACTTGATCTCAAAACCTGAGCTCATGAACTTACTTCTGTTCTTTGCTGCTTTTTTCACTTCCTATTCCAAAGGTGTTTTTCCTTCTGCTTGAAAATTTGCTCATGTCCAACCAGTTCCTAAAAAGGGTGACAAATCCCTCCAATCCAATTATTGTCTCAATGCAATTACTTCTAATTTTTCTAAAGTAATGGAGAAATCAATTAAACGCCAACTCAAACTACCTAGAAACATTCCGTCTGATCAACGATCGCCAGTATGGATTCCATACTGGCGATCGTCGATCCATGGTGATATTCTGGCTTATGTTACCTATCTATGGACCAATTCAATGGAAAAGTTGGGTGAAACACAAACAGTTGCTCTTGACATCTCCAAGGCTTACGATCATGTTTGGCATAAAGGTCTTCTAAATAAACTTTCATCTTATGGTTTGCCAGCTGTTTTTTGTAGTTGGGTATGCAGTTTTATCTCTGACCGCTCACTGGTTAATGGTAGACAGCTGTCTGTCTTCTAACTACTCCACTAATGCTGGTATTCCCCAGAATTCAGTTCTTTCTCCCACTCTTTTCCTCTTGTATATTAATGACCTTCTTCCATTGACTGGAAATCCTATCCATAATTTTGCTGACGATAGCACATTGAATTCCACCTTCCAGTTTGAGAAACCTTGCCCTGCTCAAACAGCTTCAACTTCTCGAATATCCACTACCATTTCCTTAAATGCTGATCTCCAGGTAATGGTAGTGGAGCAAAGATAACTTTTTCAATCCTTCTAAAACTCAATCCTGTCTTATATCCTGCAAAAAGAATTCTTCTGCTCCTATGTTTATCTTCGAGATGCCCCGATTTCTAGGCTAGATCTTGGGGATTACCCTGACTTCTAATTTCTCTTGCCATAAAGCACATTACAAATATTGCTTCCTCTGCATCTAAAAAACTTGGTTTTCTCTTTTTCTCTTGGCGTTACGTTTCTTCCTGTTGTTGACTCTGTAGAAATTGCAAATCCAGCCTACCACGGAATATTGTTCCCACATCTGGGGGGCTTCTAGATTCCATTCAAAAGTGGGCAGTTGGTTTAATTAATGTCGCATCTCTAACAAAACAAAAACACAAATTATGATGTTAGGCTCACCCATAAATGATTACATCTACCCATATATTTATTGTGTCTGTAAATTGCTTGTGTTCTCTGGTCGATTTGCCTGTTTTGCTAGATGAAAAAATCTTGCTATCTACGGCTGAGACTGACTAACTCAACCACGGAGTAAAAAAAAAAAAGCCCATTAAAATTCTTTGCGTCATCGACGGGATTCAAACCCGGGCCTTATACACCCGGTGTGGGGAGAAAGGTGACAATACCACTGTGCTACCAGTGCAGACAGTCTCATAGACGTGCTGTTTCTAATGCATGCCTTTTCTACAGATACTTCCAAGGGCACTGTTCTTCTGAATTGGCTTCTGTAATTCCCGCTATCTCTTTCAAGCAATCCGAACACGTGCAGCAACCAGTCAAACATCCTTTTACTGTCCAAGTTCAAACTCACAGAACCAACTTTTCTTCTTCCTCATTTATTCATTCAGTTTCTGTTTTCTGGAACAACCTTCCTTCATACGTATTTCCTGAAAATTACAATCAACAGAAGTTCAAGTCTAATGTCAACAAGTATCTTCTTTCAACTTTTCAACCTTCAACCCATGCACGGTACTAAGTACTATAGATTCTTAAAAAAAAAAAAAGTACCTGTACATAACAATGGTGCTTGAGAATCAAAAAAATTTTAGTATGGAAAACATTTATTTAACATGATATACCTTAAGATAGTAAACTAATTATAAGGAATTGTAGGAAATGTGTTTTTTTTTCCTTTGGCAATTCTTTACTTTTTTATTTAATTTTATTTTACTTTATTGCTATTGAACTTAGTCCAATCATAATGGTATTTTAAGATATTCTATAACATATCTAATTTACTTTATTGTTTATTATTATGTATATATTTTTTGGTTTACAATAATATATATCTATTATAGACGCCATTATAGAATTTTTAATGTGAACCCCCTGGAACATTTTCGCAAACTCCGAGGGGTTCGCAAACCACCGGTTGGTAACCGCTGCACTATATTATAGTATCACCATGAGGTGATGGTACCAATTAAACAGTTGAGTGGCATCTTACTATAAGTTTAACAGCAATAATACTTTCAGTAGGGAAGGGCTGCTAATTTGAGTATTTCAGTACAAAGGCAACTCGTTATGAATAGAAACTGTGTTGTATATGCAAGATCATTATCATCACTCACGCTTCCAGGATTTTCTAAAGGGGTGGCCAAAGCAGTATTCAGATTATCACCTAGCTATAATGTTTTTGTTTATGTTTTTATACTCTGGCACGACCACCAGGTCAGTGGTGGTTTACAATAAATCACTGAATACAGATTTTAATTGTATTTAGTAGTCACAAGCTCGAACCCCGGTCCACTCAAAGAGCATGTGCTACTGCACTTTCATCCCTGACCACTCGGCTACCATGTAACAGTAAAAACAAACAAACAAACAAACAAATATATATTATTTTGATCATATAAGTTGAAAGGTCTATGGCCCCTACCTGGGACTGCCATTGATTGTCATTATTTAGAAAGAAGTGGGAAAAAAAAAAAAGCCTTTGTTCTTTGCTTTTTTTCCCCCAATACAGACTTTGGTTTATATGCCTAGTATAGTGAAAGGATATACGTTCTACTACTATTAATGTATCTGTCATGGCTAAATGAATGGTGTTAAAACAAATCTTGGTAATCTCAGTGTAAATCAAAATATCACAGTGCAAAATTCAAAAATAAATTTTAATACACATGTTTTTTTGTTATTGTTATTTTTCTACTTTTATCTGTAAATTAATATTTAAATTCTTACTCTCTTTCTCTCTCTCTCTCTCTATAGAATGGGAATAGTACTTCATGGCCCATGTGGGGGCCATCATGGACATAGTCATGGTTTAGGTGGAGGTGGTCATAGCCATGGTTCAGTAGCAGAAAATAACCATGAACACAGTAGTGAGTTTGAAGCTAGTGTGAAAAGTAAATCTGGTCAAAATATTAATGTGCGAGCAGCCTTCATTCATGTAATAGGTGACTTACTACAAAGTATAGGTGTTTTAGTTGCTGCTTATATTATACACTACATGGTAAGTTATAAATCGTGTAATTGAAATTTGTAGAAATAGGTTTTATTAGTCTTTTATTGTTACCACATTCCATTTCCATTTGCTTTTCAAAAACATATCTCTCAAACATGGATTTGTTTTTGGGCAGCTCTCTATCCTGGCTACTACCATTCCAACTATTGTACCTTGTCGGGGGAGGTCCTTCTGAATATGTAGTGTTACTTTTGCAAATCTTTATACAGTTTTGTTTCACATCATATCAGTAGTCTTGCAGCATTGCTAGGCTAATTTTTCAATAAAATTCCACAGTGAATTGTCACATGGAATAAATCTGGGATGAAACAACATTTGAGATGTTTACCTCCCACTGAACACAATGACCTGCCTGTCAAAGAAAACTTTATCTTAAGAATCAAGCGTGCACAAAGAAATTGTGGCACCATCAGGATATCTGTCTTTTACTAAATATTATATAATATGCTTTGTCTACTCCATTAACTTATGGAGTATATATCAATAATGTATATCAGTTCTTTTAAAAAAACATTTAAACCACAAAACAGTTTAGTGGGGTTGACAGGATTATATTTTGTTGCTGCTTTTTTTTTTTTTTTTTTTGTGGTTTGTGTTTTTAAAAGTTAATATGAAATGATTTAATTTTTTTTTCATTCCCTATAATAAATGGTTATATATCAGTTCTAGCATACTCTTGCCATCTCTGAGACTATTTCAAACACTAGAATAAACAAGTATAGCTCCTCTCTTAAAAGAATATTTTTTGGCTAATTCATTTCTCCTCAGAAATGTTTATTTCATCATTAAGATTTACTTAAATTTATGATTTTACAGTTTCTTCAAGCAGCAATGTATTTCAGTTTACTAAGTTTCTCATTAATATATAAGTGTAAAGTGCATTTAGGGTCTAACGGCCCCAGGAGTTTCCCCCATCTCTACATTGTTTTCTTTGTAGGTGTAAGACAGCACTTTGTCAAGGACAGAGGCTTAAAAGTGTGTGGGCTGTGTATATTTGTAGTGTTATATCATTGTTCTTCTGGCCATTTAGCCTTTCAGACCCACCATTTCCACACGTAGCCCTGGGGAGGCAGACCAGGTACCCAGTAGATTTAATTTATATTAGCATTAATAGAGGCATACAATGCAAGAAAGAAAGCTTATGCAGCATCAGCCGAAAAAAAAACCCTCCCATTTCACCCCTCCATTCGTTCCAAATGCCTGTCCAGCTCATCCTTAAATTTATTTAGGCTGTCAACTTCCACAACAAAAGATGGAAGTCTGTTCCATCGATCAACTACCTGCTGGCTAAAGGCTAATTTCCGCACATCTATTCTACAACTGTCTTTCCTCAATTTGAATCTGTCCCCCCCTCAGGTTCTTAATCTGAGCAAGAGGAAGAATCCCATCAGCATTCAGCTTGCTCAAGCCATTCAAGACCTTATACACCTCAATCAGATCACCTCACAGGTGCCTACTCTCCAAGTGCTGCAATTTGCAGAACTTAAGCTAAGCCTTTCTTGGTAAGAGCACCCCTTTGTTGCCCTTCTTTGTATTCGTTCTAGCAATTCTACATCCTTCCTAAAATGAGGCCTCCAGACCTGTACCCAGTACTCTAGGTGTGGCCTGACCATTGCCTTGTATAATGGGATAATTACCTCCCTGTCCCTGCTAGCAAAATTCCTATATACCATTGACAAGACTCCATGATCTGCCCTGAGAGCCCGTCTGCACTGCTCAGCAAACTTCATATTCAACTGCACAATTACCCCCAGGTCTTTTTCATTTTCAACTTCTCTGAGTGTAGTACCACACAGTTGGTACATTTCTCTTTGGTTATTGCTACCCATATGCAGTACTTTGCATTTGTCAATGTTAAACTTCAGTTGCCACTTCTCAGCCCATTTGACCAACTTATATCTAGATCCAGGTGGAGTAGCATACTGTCTTTACTATTGTTAACAACCCTGCCAACCTTTCTATCATCTGCAAACTTGGACATTAAACCTGATATACCTTCATCAATATCATTGATAAATATACAAAACAACAATGGGCCCAACACCGAACCCTGGGGATCTCCACTAATAACATTTGTCCACGAAGAGCAGTATCCGTTGATTACCACTCTCTGTTGTCTCCCACTCAATCATCCCTTTATCCATTGTAGCAACTTACCCTTAATGCCATACCTCTACAATTTGTATAGCAGTCTTCCATGTGCATCAGTATCAAAAGCTTTCCTGAAATCCAAGTACAGTCGGTCCTTGTATAACACGTGTTTGCATTACACGAATTCGATCATACACGATTTATAAATAGGGGAACGGTATCTTATATAACACGAACCGAATTCGCTTATGCACGATTCGCCTTTGTGTTTACAAGAAATGGCAGTTGAACGCGGAATCACCCCAACCGAACGCAACACGATAGGAATGAAGACGATTCTGAAAATGTATTTATGTGTTTTATATCAGTGAAGGGGAAACACATTTCACCATAATAACGTAAAAACCAACACAATTCCAGCTATCGATATAATCGCAAATGCAATTAGATGGAGTTTACTACCAGTTTATAACAGGTTCCAATAGCAGAAACGCAACTGGAAATTGTTTTTATTGTTTTATGGTAGTAACCTCCAAAAATGTGCTTTAGTAAAATGCGAGGTGTTAATTAATAGTGTATCTCAGCCTTTACGGTGTTCTTTATTCAGTTGCTATACGCGCGCAGCTTTGTTTATGTGTATCAAGCGTGCCTCCTCGTTTTTTAATTGTGCTTTATTCCCTAAAAATTAGTAAAATACTTAAAAGGTGTGAAAAGGAAGCGTCCTGGCTAAGACACTGCAGATTCAGAGAGAAAAAAAAAAAGCAATAACGATAAACAGAGGCGGACTGGGTCAAAAATTCTTACCCGGGAAAATTTATAGTGGCCTCATACTACGGTTTATGGCCAAAATCACACCGGCCTCCGGCCCACCGTGGTTTCCCCCGTAAGGCTTATGGCCAGTCCGCTTCTGTCAATAGAGAAAAAATATGAAATTGTGAAACGCTTTGAGCGAAATGAAAGACCATGTGATATTGCACGTGCTACAGACCTAAATGAGGCAACGCCGAGAATTACAAAGAATGCAGAGAAAATAAAAACAACTTTCATAGCGGAAACAACTCAGTGTAATTAAAATCCATTAGATTAAGACACAAAGAATTGGAAGAGATGGTACGGCTGTCATCTCTTTGGATAGAAAATCAAACAAAAAGCAAGTTTGCTTACGATAGGAGCAAAAGCATTAGCAATATTTTATTACGACTTACGTATTATAATTTATACTTACGTATTATAAAATACGTAAGTATTTTATTACGACTATTTTATTTAATATAATAAATTTTTTACGAATAAAATACGTATTTTATTCGTAAAAAATACTTTTTTAGTATTTAAAAATACTTTATTATAATATAATATTATTTTTATTACGTATTTTAATCGTTATAGAATACGTAAGTATTTTATAACAATTAAAATTACCCGATTATTTATTGTGTTTGGTAATGTTTTGGTTCCAAATGTGTGTTCAATCTTGGGTGGTCGGCACCTAACCCTACTTTTCCCATAGGGCCTGTTGTTTATATTGCACGATTTTGCATTGCACGAGGATTTCTAGGAACGCAACTATCGTGCTATACAGCAATACCCCACATAGCACTGATAATTGGTACCGAAACTGTAATAAATCTATAAACAATTTGTGGTTGATAGCCAATTAAAAGGATTTGAAATTAAAAATATTGCAAAAATTTTATTAAAACATCATTAGAGATGAAAAAAAAAAAAGCTTTATTGTTTATATAGGTATTTCAATAATAAAGTCTGGTGAAGTCGTCTCTTCTTTTTCTCGGTGTACAAGTCTTTGTATCATCAAAACCATCTTGTAAAATTTGCCATATCTTGATATATGCGTATCGTAAATTTATTTGCGTTAATCGTGTGTTCTGGTTAATTTTTCTGTTGTCAAAAATATAACGGGATTCAACATCTGGATCATTCATAGTCGCCTTGCAGGCCATGTCAACCTCCCCCTGCCCCCCGAAAAACTTTCTCCAATTCATATGTTAAATTCTTTTGGTGCCACTATAGTGTTATCCACTTCAGAATTGTTTTCCTCTTCTTCATATGCAGTTTGCTCATCCATTTCAAGGAGAGTTGCATCATCTAAGTCATTTGTATGCGAGTCAGTACAGTCACATACATTGTGCGTCAAAGTTTCAAATTCGAAATCTTTTCCGATCTTCACAATGTCTTTGGTAATTTTCTGAATTCGTAATTCAAAACCAGTGAAATAATTTGCCAAATGGGGCAAAACATGCTGCCAAACAGAATGCATGTTGTTGGCCATGATTGCTAGCCAAGATGCAAATATATTTTTGATCGTATTTAAAGGGATAAAAAAAAAAATTGTGAAATGAAAAGCTATTGTGTGGTCTTGTCGTGATGGAATTATGAATACTGAACACTGTTGCATGTTGTTGGTGACAGCCTGAGAGGAGCTATTGGCACATGTGCATGTGAGACAATAGAGTTTGCATTGCAGCCTATATGTACTCGTTCCTAAGCTACAACAATGCAGCATATATGTAGAGTACATGTTTAGGCTATTGAATAAGTTTTAATATGTACTGTAAATTTTTGACTTAAACTTAATTGAAAACTGTGTTATAGTGAAACCCATGCTATGTGAAGCCATGCTAAGCAAGGTATTGCTGTATATATCAAAATTATTTTTGGCATTCAGTTCCTTTGTGACCACATCATAGTATTCAATCAAATTGGTCAGAGAAGACCTCCCTTTAACAAACCCATGCTGTGTCTTTACTATTGCTGCATTCTTGTCTAGATGATCCTGCAATTCTGCTTTAACCAGTGATTCCATTATTTTTCACAGAACACAAGTTAAACTAACAGGTCTATAGTCACTTGTGTCACATTTTGAACTCCCTTTGTGAATTGGTGATACATTTGCACACCTCCAGTCCATGGGGAGCTCCCCTGCGTCCAAGGAAGCTCTCATAATTATGGCTAAGGGTGCTTACTTCCTTTGCTGCCTTCTTTAATATAATTGGATAGATCCCATCCACCCCAGGTGCCTTTCTTATGTTTATCTTCAACAGTTTCTCCTCCACTTTACTCTGTTATTACAAGATTATCTAGCTTACTGCTAGAGTTGAATACACCTCTGGCATTCCCCTCCCTGAATAACTCCTCATGTGTGAATATAGATGCAAAATACTCATTCAGTTTATCAGCTACCTGAGCATGATCATCAATAGTCAACCTATCTATGTTAAGTGGTCCAATCTGATTCATCCCTTTCCTTCTAGAGTTTACATAAGTAAAGAACTCTGCTGTTTTTCTTTATATCCATTGCCAAGGATTTCTCGTAATCTGCCTAACCTCCTTTGTGACTTGATTACAGACTAGTTTATAGCTGCCATAGGCTTCTGTGTCACCTGATACTTTATATGAATCCCATACATTTTTCTTCTCTGCCACGAGCCTCCTTAGTTCATCTGACATCCATTTAGGCCTAAACCTTGAACAGTATTTCTTAGTTGGAATGAAAAGCCAAGTAGCCTCCAAAGTTTAAGTCCCTGAAGGCTTCCCATTTAGAATTCAACATCGGTAACATCATCAGTTGATCCCACTGTACAGAATTTAAGAACTGTCTGGCAGGATTATTACTCTGGGAGGCTCCGCCTGCCAGAGTAATAGTCAGTAAACTAGGGGGCGGAGCCCTCTAGTTTCTTGAAATTTCAGTGGCTAGGGACTTAAAAAAAAAAAAAATAATAAATAAATAAAGAGGGGTTAATGCTAGGAATAGAAAGGCTGAATGAATGTTATGTGAATGCAGTTTAAGTTTGGATGTTGCTAATTTTGATTAATTGTGTGGGGCATACACTGATAGGTTAGACACAGTAGGGGGAGAAGATAGGCCTATGTAGCCCAGGGTAGGAGAGGAGCAGCAGTGCGTAGCACACGCTTCTTGATCTAGACCGGGGTTCGAGCCCGTGCCCACCAAATACGGAGGGTGTGGAAAGGTCAGGGAATGACCACCGCATATCCCCGGAGCAATATGGCCTTAGTTGCTAATGCTCCTAAAAACCAAAACAACAACAGTCTTCAGGAGCGAGAGTGCACAGCACGCATTCCTTGAGTGGACCGGGGTTCAAGTCTGTGACTACTAAATACGATAAATATTTGTATTGATGATTTATTGTAAACTCTACTGACTTGGTTGTCGTGCCCTTAGTATAAACAGAAAATTTATTTATTTATTTATTGAAGGCTGGGGGGAAAGACAGAAATATGGGGACGATAAGGAAAGCAACCCCAGAAATTAATGAGGCATGCCCATGCCTCATCAGGTGAAGCGAGGGGACAGCAGGGGGAAGGGAACAAATCTGTTTCCTCCCCCCTGCCGGTGGATAGGTAGTTAGAGATGAATAGGATTAGGGCACCCTATTCAGATCATCATATGGCATGTGTGCAACAGAGCTGAATGTCAATCCGGTGTGTGCCTGCACATTTTCACAGTTCGTGTCATCCTCAAGGAACCTGGTCCTTTCCTGTGGTGTCGCCTGGATCAGTCGTCTGTTGATTAATTCAGTTTCCTGGGTTCTGATCAGCCCAGTCCTACTACTATGATTTCCACAAGTTTTAATACCCGACTTTCATAAGGAATTAATATCCTGTTCCTAGAATTGGGTAGTTCAACCCAAGGGTCTGTCCAAGAACTCTGTGGTTCTTACTGTCTGAACCAGTCCCTTTTGGCAGCCTGGACTTCGTTTACTGTGTCACATGAGTACTTACTGTGCTGCAGGCACGGTTGATTAAGAGGAGAACTGTGCTTTGGATCAAGTCGAGAATTCTTTTGTTTACAGCGGAGGTTGCTTTGCTATACCAGACTCCAGCTGTGCAAGTAAAAGCAGAAATGTAGATGGTCTTGTAGTAGAGGGAGAGAGTTCTTTTTTTAGACCCCACTCCTGATGGGGAGACCCTTGCCAGCAGGGCTATATAACTCCCGATGTTCTTGAGGTGGTGTTGGAAGGAGAGATTTTTTTATCTAGGGTTATTTCCGGGCACTTCAGTTGCTCTAAAAGTTTGATTGTTGCATTTCCAATTTTTTTTTGCAGCAGTCTGGATATGCAGAGTGTGCCCTGGAGTAGTAGCAAGTTTGATTTTTAAGTAAAATGGTTAGGAGTTGAACTTTGGCCCAGTCTTGAAGAATCTGTACGAAGCGACCTGCAAGAGTCTCAAGCTGCATTCTGGAATCCGTGGTGACCGTCAAGATGAGGTCATCCGCAAAAGCCTGTGAGCTGACCACCCCCAGATCTTGAGCAAGGAAGTCTTCCGTCACAAGATTCCAGAGCAACGGCCCCAGCACCGACCCCTGGGGATAGCCATGGAAAATCTGCCTGGCCATTTTCTGATAAGGTGCAGCAACAGTAATTTTGCGACATGATAGATAATGCTTCGTGATTTGGAATAGGTTGTTTGGAACACCAGCCTGCGGAGGAAGCTCAGCCATCAGAGGGTGTCGAATGCCATCACAAAATTAATGGATATCATCGGGAATTATTTTTTCTGTGAGGTGAGCGATTGTAGAGCACCCACTGTGGATTGCCCCGGCCTAAATCCAAACTGATTTGCTGATGGAAGGTGTGCTGCTTCGTAATAATGCTAAATTCTGCCATGGATCAGTCGTTCTAGAAGTTTGCTGCAAACTGAGTAAAGCAATGGGCCTGTAGGCGTCTGGGAGTTGCAGGGTGTAGTCAGATTTTTGATGATTAACTTGATGTTTCCAGTCATCTAGAAAGGTTCCCATGCATAGACATGAGCTGTAAAGCTGCAGCAACAGGCCAGGGACAGACTCCGCCACCTGTTTGATGATCTCAGGCTCAAGCAAGTCAGGCTCCAGACACTTCTTACTTTTAAAGTTTGCGAGACTCTGCTGCCATTAACTCCTCTAGTGTAAAATCTGTCTCTGTTTCTTGGAGCTTGTAATCGTTGTCAAAGCATATCTGATGCTATTCTGGAATTACTGGATCAATGCACAGATGAAAGGTCAGACTAAGTCCATTAGAGATCAACGCTTCCCACGATGTAGTCATTTTTCCTTGCAGGGTCTAGGTAGTAGTGATCACTTCACCCCTAGGGAGCTTGTTGGTTGTGACCCTGTAAATCACTCCTCAGCATCCTCATTTCCTGTGGTTGAGACTAGTCGCTCTCAAGAATGTTGCTTTGTCTTCCTAATTTGTTCCGCATATGCATTTTGTGCTTCCTTGTATATTTGTCTCAATGCCTCAACCTCTGTCTCCGGCCAGGATCTCCTCGCCCTCTGATATGCCTTTCTCTTTGTGTGGACTTCTTTTCTCATTCTTTACATGTCTCTGTTCCACCATGGGACTGCTCCCAGGGATGGTCTCTTCCTTGTCATTGCATTATCACACACCTGGGCAATTAGCTCTAATTCTTTTTTTGGTGTCGGTTTACATCTTTGGTTTGTTGTAGTTCTGGTAGGTTCTGCTCTGCCACATCCACCAGCACCTTCTTGAAGATAACCCAATTTGTTTTACCAATGGCATATCAGTTTTGAATTGGAACAGAGGCTCCTATTGATTGTAAAGGTTATCGCCCGGTGATCAGATGTTGTCCAGTCAGTGATGTGGATAGCAACATTTCTGGTAGCCAGGGAGATATCGATGTTTGCCTCCCGGAGTGTACTCTGTAAGTAGATGGTTTATTGGGCTGGTTTAGGATTTCCAGTGGTGAATTTCCTAGGAAGTCTTCCAGCCTTTGTCTGTATGCAGTTCCTCTCCCGTCTGTTGTTAGACTATGCCACGCCAGTGACCTGCAGTTATAATTTTTTGACCCGGGAGGGTGTAGAGGACATTTTCAAGGTATTGAATAGCTGTGAGGATGTCTTTGCCCAGTCGGCTGTACAATGCCACCACATAGAGGGCTCCTAGAGGTGTTATCAGGTGAGCACACACATCCCAGGCCGTGCATAGCTGCACAATCTTAGTGGCTGTGATGTCTGGATTCCTGATGGCAGTGGCTGCCCAGGGGGTATCCCCATCGACTTGCCTGACATAAAAGTCAGGGGGTAGCCCCTTACTTGTTTCTTGTAGGTGTATGGTTCTTGTAAAATTTGACATCCCTGTTATCTTCATCTGTCCTAATCGAAATCTGGTCTGTCTCTGCTTGTGCTTGTTGTGCATTTATCTGCATTATTTGCACTTCATTGATATTAAATCACTTAAGGTGTGTCCCCGTAATCAATTCGGGATTGGTATTGACTCTGGGCTTTGCAATATATAAGGCATTTATTATCCGTTGTGCTGCATCCATCTTAAAACTCTTGTAGTTTGCACATGTGGGATCCTTGTCTTTATTCAGGCAAGTTTTAAATTTATGGCCTTTTTCAGAGCAGTGGCCACAGATGTGCATGGCCTGGGTACAAGTGTGCAAGGTATGACTAAACATATAGCAATTTGGCACCTCCACGTGCTCATGGAAACTATGGCTGTCCCAGGTGTATGATGCTTAGTCCTGCTGCCTTCCAGACAGCAGGACTAAGCATCATACACCTGGGACAACCATCATACATCCCCTTTGGGTTTTGTTGTATATTTCTGAGAGATTACTTAAATAATCTACTGGGTGCCTGACCTGCCTCCTCGTGGCAAAATGTGGGCAAGGGTGGCTCCCAATAGGGCCCAACAGCTAAATGGTCAGAGAAACAACAGAACATAATGCTACACAACAGACCACTCCCCACACGCTTAAATCTCTGGGCTCCACAGAGTTCTGTGTCACTCACAAAGAATACAACGTGGAGATGGGGGAAATCCCTGGTGCCGTCAGACAACTAACACACTTTACTTTACTATTTCTTGTCATCCTAATTGCTTTTATTTTTGTTGTTTTAAGGTCCTCTTTGAGTTCAGTCATCACCTTAGAGTTAATCTCTTCGCTTATATGTTGTCCTTCCCCTTCTGGTCTTAAGATGACTATGTTGGGTGTGGGTAGGAGTGTTTTCCTTTTAGGTTCAGAGGTTTTAGTTCAGCAGTGAGGAATCCCCCTGCAGTATGTGCAGGGGGATTCCTCACTGCTTGGGCATAGGATGGGGGGTGTGCTATGGTATTTCTTTTGCCCCTCCATCAAGGTATGCGTCCAGCTTTGCAGTAGCCTTCTCACATTGGAGATGGGTTTCGTAAAGCACCGTTTCAAGCTTATTCCATAATGTGATGATCTACGCCTGTAGATTTGTGGTTACCTGGTTTGACTGGTCTTTAAACAAGTCTTCCAGTGCAGTCTTAAGTTTTATGACTTTCTGGAGGACAATGCCCTCTAGTAGGGTCGGATCCAGTGGGAGTTCCTGTTGTCGGGTCTCATCCATCAGGTTCTTTTGCATGGAGGTTACATCCTGCAGGTCTTGTGGGTCAGCCTGGCTGCAGGTTTCTCTCTCAGACTTCGGTACTGTTTGTTTTTTTATATTTTCTTTTTGCAGTTGATATCAGTTTCACTTCATCCGCACTTTCCTGGGTGTCTAGGATGGTAAGATCATTGTTCATTGCTGTGATTGGCTCAGTAGGCGATGTTTTGTTTTGATTATGTACCTGTTCCAGCATTTTGAGTTTCATTCAGATAAGCGAGATCGATCCAGATAATCAGATTTTGTCTTGCAGATTCGCACAGAGGCATGAAAATGTTAGCGATTGTTGGGTCACACAATTTTGTGTGGTAATTAGGAGCAGAGGGTCAGATCAGTCCATCTGCAAAAATTTGTGCCCCACAGGTCACGTGGGAGGGGAAGATGCCCAAAACATTAAATTAGTCTTAGAGAGACTGGGCTACTTTCTTCTGGGGTTTTTGCAGTGGCAGAAAAAAATGATGGTGAAATCAGTTTTTTCACAAGATAAACAGGAATGAAGAAACAGGTTGTCCATTGTAAGTCTATGGCAGAGGGGTGGGGGCCCTGAAAATCATGTTTTATTCGCAATTAAGTCACTTTCACAGTCTGAAAACGTTGGAATGCTGTCCCAGTCTAAAGTCACACAGGTGGGAACACCCCATTCAAATTCAGGATCCAAACGTGTTGACCAGGAATATTTGGCCACCCACCCTATTTCCTCGTTGTCAGTGGCATGGTGACCTGTCTGACAACAAAGAAAACAGGTAAAAATGCTTGTATTCTGCTAAATAACCCAGTAGATGCAAAACAATCTCACCTAGGGAGCCCACTGATGTTTATTTAACACTTGATATACCTTCCCCGTAATAAAAAGCACTTAATCCACATATTTAGGCACTAAAATATTAGCAATATTAGCAATCCAATATCAATATATAGTGTAAAGTGTTCATTGTCTAACAGCCCCAGGGGTTTCCTCCATCTCCATGTTGTGTACTCTGTTTGTGAAACACAGAACACTGTGAAGGCCAGAGATTTAAAAAGTGTAAGGTATATGTTTATGTTGTTTAGTGTCATATTGTGTTTTTCCTCTGACCTTTTAGCCGTTGAGCCCCTAGTGGGATTTCCCGTTGCCCACACTTTTCCCCGAGGAGGCAGGCCAGGCATAGAGGGATCGAATTAAAAGTAAGTACTCTGGCAGGCCCAGCCACCTGCCACTTAATTTCCTAAGATGTCTTTATATATATAAAAAGTGTATATTCAGTTAGAGTAGGTGTGAAGACTGAAGAAGGGGGAACAGATAGAAGTATGGGGACGATAGGGAAGGCAACTTCAGAAAGGTCAGTGGGGTTGGATCCCACCAGGAGAAAATGGGGGATGGAGTCAGAAACCCATCCCCTCCTCCCTACCAGGGGAGGGGGGTTTAAAGTGAACTGAGTTAGGGCACCTGGTTCAGAATTCCAGGTGGCCAAGAATGGCAGTTGACATCTAGTGGTATGCTGATGGTGTTGTCAGTCCATGTGGTTGAAGTCTTCATTTAGGAGATTGTGTTATTGGTCACATCTGTCAGAGTCAACTCCAGTACTATGTGAACCTTCTGTCTTTCATGAATTGTCTTAATTCGTGGGTTGTTTCTATTCATAGGTTTTGGAACATTTTGGTGGTGGTTCCTGGGCAAGTTGTTCTTCACTTGGTAGTTGTCTTTGGTGGGGTGACATCTTTGGAGCATGGATGGTGGTTCACATCAATGATGGTAATGCTGGTCAAGTTTTCCTGCCTTGTTCCAGTACCATCAGGGTCCCAGCGTTCAATTAGTTGAGAGGGCTATCCTGTTGCTGCAATTAATTGTCTTCTCCTCGAGAAAAGCTGCTGTGTGTAGTTGGTGAGAGCTTGATACTCTTCCTTAGTATCTGGTAGGTGGTTTTCTTTGCCTTTTGGTATAAAGTCAGCTTTGTGATGAGCTGGCAGCAGAAGTCATCGCAGAGGGGCCACTCATGCATGAGGTGATCCCAGTTCTCAGTTCCTCCACAGGAGCACGTTGGGTCCTCTTCTAGGCCAAAGGTTGTTAGTTTCACCTTTATTGCACCATGCCCAGTAAGCAAAAACGTGGCGTACAGGCCTGGAGAAAACATGTCAGGGATTTTGGATAGACTCTGCTGATATCTGGGATGAATCTCCTTGTGATGTCTCCCTTGGTTGAATTTGTCCAGTGGGCCTATCACATCCACTGCATGTGCTTGAAGTCTCCTCTTCTCCATTTTTTGGTTGGTTAGATTCAGCTTGAACCAAAAGCAGGTCTGAGACATGCCCTTAGAAAGACGATACATCGTTAATATAATGAGCACAGTCATTTCTTTCTTAAAAAATTGTTCATTGAAATTGAATTCTAAAGGCATTCTTAATATGTTGGATACAGGGCATGCCAATGTTGTAGGTGATTGTCTTCTCCTCGAGAAAAGTTGATTGTCTTCTGCTTCCCTACACTACTGCCATTAAAGACCCCCCCCACCAGTTTACTCTACAGATATCCATCAGCTAATATTATTTGTATTGATTTGGTGGTGTTGACCTTTTGGTTAACTTTTGTGATCACTACAATCCCCAATTTCTGTCCTGTATTCTGAAGTATTTTGGAATGATAGAAATACCATGGTATCACTTCTGTTGAATGAAAGTTTGCTGTCTTCAGTATATTTATGTATCTTGTGACTTTTAAATGTGGTATGTGTATACAATTTTGATGAATGTTATCTGATATCTATATTATGCTTCTAAGTAAAGAATGTAAATAAAAAAACACACTATAGGCTGTTTATTGGTCATTCCTCTATTTATTAAAAAATATATAAATAACAGCTAGCCTGCATATGGTGAAAAACAATCTTTATTCCACATCCTCAGTGTAAGCTATCAGGAAAAGATTATTTTTTTTTTATTTTTTTTTTATTATTATTTTTTTTTAACCCATTTAGGGGTTAGTATAGCAAGTTCATAGGAGATAGGTTTTTGCTCTGAGGAAGTGGATTAAAAAATATAAGTGCAAACCACAAATATCAGACAGCAAAATTGGTTTCAACTTTCTATATTGAGCCTTTAACTTTTTTTATTTAACCTTTAACTTCTTTTTTTACCTGTATGGCATATCATTTAATGCATTTGTTATATTTATGTTTGTATATCTTCTCATTTTTAAATTTAGTTTTCACTTAGTTTGCTTATTTTACACAATACTTAAGAGGAAACACTCTTTAATCACAGGTCTTAAAAATTATTTGTTTTAGCTGCATAAATCAGAAATGAGATTCTAATAAATTTTGAAGTAACTTTTACTAAAAATAATTCAGTAAGGCCATTTTAATCATTTATTTCAGCCTCAGTATAAAATAGCAGACCCCATATGCACTTTCATATTTTCCATACTTGTAATGTTCACTACATTAACCATCATGAAAGATGCCGTTCATGTCTTGATGGAAGGTAAGAACTTTGTTTGGTTTGTTATAAGTTGATTATTATTATGCATTGTGTTACTTTTATTTTCTCTTGGTTTCTATATTTTAGTAAATAAATTTTTATACTGATATTTAGTTATCATTAAAGTATATACAGTCGCTCTTTATAACAACTCCCCTTTTAATATCCTATTGTAATGACCTGTGTCATAGATTCTGGCCGATTTCCCATAAACTTAATGCTATATAGCATTATAACAGTCTTGAAAGACAAATGAATTCTCTATAACAGCATTTCCTAACCTGTGTTACATGGAACACTGGTGTTCCATGAAATGTGAACAGGTGTTCTGTGAAAAATCGTAATTAATAATTAAAAAAATAAAATAAATAAATTTTGCATATTTGTAGCGTACATCTTTTTTGTATCATTTATATACATTATATACTAATTTTTAGCTTTTTTTTTTTTTTTTTTTTTTTTTTTTTTTTTTTCAGTTATTAATATACTGGCATAGACTAATAATAAAATAGACCAAGGGAACACTTTATTTTGGCAGGCTTTTGCATAGAGAAGTATGCGTAGAGGTAATGACATCTATGAAAAAGTAGCAGTGTAGTGATATAATATGCTATTTGTATGCAATTTAGCCTGGAGTACACGGGTTGAGGCAGGCCTCGGTAGCCGAGGAGTGGGAGTGCAGTGGTACACGCTCTTTGAATAGACTGGAGTTAAAGCCTCTGACTGCTAAATATGGTTGATCTGCCAACACGCACTGGACCAACGTGGCAGATTGTGGTCCATTTCCCTCAACATGAATTGTTGAGGAGGCTTCCATCCTGTAATGGGTTGATAATGGCTGCAGTTTGCCTTTTTTTACCTTTTACACAGGTTGAGAGGGAGGGTGAAGCTAATCAATATCATGCATCGTTCAGGTGGATGAAACAAAGTAGCCTTCTGCTGACACGTTCTTGCATGTTTACACAGTGCTGATGGTGCAGACTGTCTTCACAATTACGAGATTAGTTCTGTAGTAATGCTGAAAACTAGTAAGCATAACTCAACTTGTTTCCTTGTATAAATATTTTTCAATAATTATCAGTATTTCAAAATATCATTAAAATAAATTACATGGATTTATGGTTTAAAAAAGAACTTTAAAACGAGAAGCAACTACTTCTAGTATTGCAACTGTGATCGATGAAAACGAACACACTTCAAAGTGAGGATGAACAATCACAACCTTTTGTTCCTCAAAAATCCGAAATGAAAAAACAGGAACCAACTAATAAAAGACCAGAACGAGAGTATGATGACAGTTGTTTTAATTTCGGCTTTATATGTGTCGGAAATAAAGATGCTCCTGATGCACAGTGCATCATATGTAGCAAAATACTAGCAAACAGTTCTTTGGCTCCCACTAAACTTGTTCCATAAATTATAAGTGTTCTGCAAATATACTGTGAGATGAAAAGTGTTCCATGACTAAAAAAGTTTGGGGAACACTGCTCTATAACAACCAGAAGTTTCCACCAGTCTGTCTTGTTTTTTACTTTTTTTTTTCTTTTTTTTTATTACAATATTCATATTTCAAAATGAAACAATGCTAATTTATTGAGGCTAATGACAAACTTTCAGGCTGACTGTGAGAAATCACTCATTGACATAATGAAATTAACTTGGTGAAACTGGATTTATTTTTATTTTTTTTACTTTCTGCCCGATAATATGCTTACATTTAAGAGTGAGAAATGTGGTTGCAAAAAAAAAAAAAAAAGGCAAAACAAAGGATTACCATTCTCCTGGTGGCAAACATGGCTGGTACAGAGAAACTTTCTCTCTTAATCGTTTGGAAAATCCACAAACCTCAATTTAAAGGTTTGAAGACATTGCTATCTAGTTATCAAGCAAACCAAAAGCTCTTAGATATCACCAGAAATCTATAAAGAATGGCTCAGAGACAGATTGCAAGATGAGCTGGGAGAATATAAAAACTTTGCTGTTTGTAGATAACTTGTTGCCAAGTGAGTACCTGCCACTTAATATGATGTCGCTTTTCACCCCCTTGATCAAGGTGTGATTTAATGCTTCAAAGAAAAACTATTGAAGAATACTGATAAACAAAATTGTGCTTCATCTCAAAAGCAAAATGCAAATTGACATGTTGCAGGCAACATATTTTGTGTTTCAGCATGGGGATGAAGTTGACAAAAAAAAAAAGTAATCATGATGGATTTGTCACAATGATGCAGTGAATAGCTTCCTCCTCTATTCACGTATTTTACTGATACAATGTAGTATAATCTAATTCAGAATGTGTATCATGGTATTAAACAAAAAAAATTAAAATTGTACATTTTTCATCGATTGCACAGTGTATTAAGATTAGTTTGTAAATTATATGTATAGCAATTACGTATACATTAGTGCATATTATAAATCAACAGGGATTACCTTTATTTTAGATATAGGAAGCTTCTTTTCCAACTCCCTAGTCCATCCCTCTAATAATTCTTGAGGATGGCGATATCTATTTTGTAAACCAGGTGGGACATCTTCCCCACTGTTAGAACCGTAGTGTTCAGACCGTGCGGTCTCAACAATGAGCGCTCAGGACTGGTGTCTTCAAACACCATACTTCTGGCAGCAAGGAAACCATTACTTGGATTGGCATAAAATTAGATTTTTGAGGTCTAAAACTGTTTAATAAATATGGACCGATTATTTCTTTTGGTCCTATAGCTGGACTTTAGAGTTAAATTTAGGGGTCTAATAAAATTGGATATTGGATATTCCTATATTCTATTACATTTTTAATATAATAGAATATAGGAATTATCGAGCACTTAATAGCTCTCAATTATCAAATCTATTAGTACATAAGTGTGAAGTGGGAAATTATCGACCTGTCAGTCTGACTTCAGTAGTAGGGAAAATCATGGAGGCATTGATCAAGGGTGGAATTCAGGATCATTTGGATCGAATTGAAATTCTCAAGGATACTCAGCATGGTTTTGTAAAGGGAAAATCATGTTTAACAAATCTGGTTCGCTATTTCGAAAGGGTCACTCACGAGCTGGATTTGGGGAATAATTTCGACATTGTTTATTTAGATTTCAGCAAAGCTTTTGACTCAGTCCCACATGAGCGGTTGCTTTATAAGCTGGAACAGGTTGGAATCACTGGGAAAATCCTTAGATGGATAGAAGGATGGCTTCAGGGCAGGAGGCAGAGGGTTGTGATAAATGGCTATTCCTCAGATTGGGTTGATGTAAGAAGTGGGGTTCCCCAAGGATCAGTATTAGGACCAATGTTGTTTTTAATTTTCATAAACGACATTGATGAAGGGATAGAGGGCGTGATGTCTAAATTTGCAGATGATGTTAAAATTGGTAGAGTAGTTAATGATCACTGTCGAGCTGAGCTTCTTCAGAGAGACCTAGATAGACTTCAAGAATGGTCAGAAAAATGGCAGCTGTGCTTTAATCCAACAAAGTGTAAGGTATTACACCTGGGAAACAGTAATCCCAAAATAACTTATTCACTTGGTGGAGTTCAACTAAACCCAGTACTGAAGGAAAGGGACTTGGGTGTTACGATACGGTCAGACATCGAGCTTCTTGAAAGGGTGCAAAGAAGGGTAACTCGCCTGGTGAGATCGGCAAAAGGGCGTCCTTATGAAGAAAGACTTCGAATATGTGGGTTGCAGAGTTTGGAAACTAGACACCTTAGAGGAGATTTGATTGAGGTGTTTAAGGCTCTGAGAGGCATCAGTAAAATGAATGAGGACAAAATTTTCAAGATTATAAATGATGCTAGAACTAGGGGACATAAATTCAAGTTACGCGGGGAAATGTTTAGATTGGACTGCAGGAAGTTTTATTTTAGCCAGCGAGTTATAAATTACTGGAATAAGTTGCCTTCATGGGTGGTAGAGGCCGACAGTTTGGGGAAATTCAAAGGTCATCTGGATAGTACTTTCGGGTAAGGGAAGCGCATAGGATGATAGGATTAATTTCCTTTTTATTTAATTTTTAATTTCATTTTATTATTTTTATTTATTTATTAATTATTATTATTTATTTATTTAATTTTTGTTTTTATCATTGTTTTGTTCGGATTTTTTTTTTTTTTTTTTTTTTTTGGCTGGTGCAGCATAAGCCATAGGCTTTCTTGCACCATACAGCCGTTACTAATACTAATACTAATACATAAGTACAGAATCTATGTATATGTGTACATATATATTATATATAAAAAGACTTAACCATAAACGCGGGAATTGGTTTCAGAATTTAAAATGAAATATCAAAATGTGCTGTTTCAGTAGCAGAGTATGGATTAAAAGGGAATTATGAAGGTGCATAATAATGGTTAATTCACTTTTGCAGTTAGGCTATTCTTGAAAAAAAAAAAAAAAAAAAAAAAAAAAAAAAAAAGATATACAGGTTCTTATCCTCATTGAGCATCATTCCTCTTCATCATTGCAAAATTTAGGTTCCATTTTTTATGTCTAGTGTGAGCTCTTCATTCATACATATGAAACACGCGATGTCTACATCCACTTTGACATAGTCTTCATAACATATTTCTCTGTAAGTTTAGGTGATGCTACACCTCCCCAAAAATTTCTTCACCCTGTCAGATTGTCTTTGCGATTAAATGATTAAACTTTTCCTTATTCTTTTGCTTATTTTATAAACTATAGATGGAACTAATGTTTTTCTCATTCCCTGTGGTGGAGTTGCTATAAAGAAGCTTTAACTGTATTATTATTGCAGAAACAGCTTTTATTTTTTAGGTGTTATTATTTGAACTAGAGTTTGATACTATAATCTCTCTCTCTCTCTCTCCCCCCCCCTCCCTTCCGAACTTAGAAATCTCTCCCTCTGTTCATGGATTCTAATATTTCACAGGGTACTTAAAAATAAAAAAAATCATGATTGGCATAGAATGTAATAGTAGCCTTGGAGTTTTTTTCTTTCATTGAACCTTAAGATTGCTAGTAAAAAAAAGTAAAAGTCATAAACTTGAATCTGCTTAAATGAGGAAAGATTGCAAAGGCCAGTTCACATAGAGAAAATAAGGCTGAAGAAGGAACAAACAGTGAACTTTGCTAAGTTCTTGATGACAGTATAGTGGTTTTGTCATTTGATACTCATTTGGGTGGAGGCCTAGATTGAAATTCTGTCAGGCACTGGAGTGACTGTTCGTTCTTGGAGCTGTATTTGGTCAAGTTATTTTGGGTTTTTCAGCTCACATGATGTGAAAATTAGCTCTAAAGATAGCTTGTACACACATTGTAAGTGCCACACTATGGCTTGAGTAATTGATACTTCAGAAATTCCCAAAAATGACTCGAGAAATAATATTTGGGAGCCAGAATCACAAACTAGCAGAGGCAACCAAGAAACACTTTTACACAAAAGTAGTGATTGATTGTAAATTTAGTCATATTGCAAATGTCATGATGTCTTATGAATCAAATAACAAACTCTTTTGAGATTTCCCCCCTTTTTTCATTAAACTGTCACAGGCAAAATATGATATACAATATCAGATCCCTTATCTAGCATCCCAAAATTTAATGAAACTCAAAAACTTGGCACATTCTTCTAAACTACCACCTTGGATAGCAATTTTAAATT
This sequence comes from Mastigoproctus giganteus, assembly GCF_048544385.1. Taxonomy (NCBI): domain Eukaryota; kingdom Metazoa; phylum Arthropoda; class Arachnida; order Uropygi; family Thelyphonidae; genus Mastigoproctus; species Mastigoproctus giganteus. Next base: position 78,655,414 of record NC_143588.1, read on the forward strand.
GGTTTATACTGACTACTCTGACCTGTGATAATTGTTTGTCTATTATATTATATGTATTATATATTATATTTGTAACAGTTTCTGCTTATAGTTTATTTATCTTATAGTGTAAGAAAGTATTTGATATTAAGAATTCGTTTCTGTTTGCACCACATGGAATTTCTCATAAAGCTGCTTAATTGCATCAACTACTTTGCTGGTTACACTGTCTAGTGTCCACTCACTCTGTGATGAGATGGCAGCCATTGAGCATCAACAACTTCTTTCATAAATCACAATATACTTGTCTGTTAATGTATGCTAATCATTTGAAAAATAGCACAGCAGAGAAAAACTTATTGAAAAGGTAAAATTGGCCCTAAGTGAGAGAGCTTGGGGGTTCATTATCTTGTATTTTTGTAAGCTGTAATTTTAGCCAAACCTTTAAAAGCTTTTTAGTACTCCTGTTCTCATCTTTTTTATTTTTGTTTTTATTATTATTGTGTTTTTATACAGGTAAAATACAAATTGGTGACAGGTGTATTCAGTGCCGTCGTGGTATGGTAGGCATCCAGGCGAATGCCATTTGGGTGGGGGCCGCTCTGCTGATGTGTGGATTATTTAATTTTATGGGTAATCCATATGTCCTAGGCAAATACTTGATTTTCCTAGGGTGCAAAAATATCTCATGATGGCACTGGGTGTGTTTAAAAATCCATTAAAAAGAAATGACAATCAAAAACTTGCAATTTGGATTGGTTTTGGTCTTCAGGTAGTATTCGTGGTGCACATTTAAATTTGTATACTGCCACAAAAAATGCACAAACTATTGTGAACTAGATACTTGTTATATTGATGGCCATAAAAACAGGTACAGAAAATTTGCAACTACCACTAGGTAATTGGAGTTTAAAAAAAAAAAAAAAAAAAATATATATATATATATATATATATAGATAATGAAACTTGTTGACCCTTATTTGCATTAGTAAAATATGGCAATGAAAGTATTCCTCTCCAGTTTTCTTAAATGAGTGAACCCCTGCCCAAAAACTTATGTTCATTTAAGAAAACAAAGTGTTGTAGATGCTTACGAAGGGGGAAGCTGAAAATGCTTTCAGGAGAGAAACTTGTAGGCATTGATTCTGCAGTGATAAAGTGCCCAAAGGTATCTATAAGACGACTTTCATCCCAGAGCAATTTTTCTGTCAGCACTGTTCATAAAGTGTTCTAAAAAACTTTGCATGTGTATCCCTGTAAAGTGAAGATAGTGCACAAGTTTCTGCCTTGAGACCATATCAGCTTTGTTCAGGATTGCTTGTGGTTCATGGAACATGTTACTACTAATGCTGAAAAACAAGATAATTTGTTCTCAACAGATGAAGCATAGACCATTAGGATGAGTACATTAGTTCTTAGAATTTTTGAATATGGTCAATAAGTTCTCCTCATGAGATCCATGAGACTTGTCTATGCCCAAAAAGTCTTGTGGATCTCGTTGAAGTTTGTTCGTTGGCCCAGTTCCAGAATTGCTTAGTGATATGATCAACAGTGAGACAGCAGGTATATATACCTGCTTTCTCTTCTGATTTAATATTAGTATTAAGATTATAATGGCATCAATGATGCAAAGAAACAAGCTTTCTCCATCTGTCAAAAAAAAAGGGGGAAAGATTTTTTTTCTATGATTCAAAATACTTTCCCTTTTGCCAAAAAGTGACTATCCAATTACACTTTGAACTTGAATAAACTGTCCACTTTGACAATTGCGGCAGGCAGTTCATTCCAGTGATCTAAAACACACTGCTTGAAAGTAAACTTCACAAGTCCCAGCTTCTGTTACTCCCAAAATTTTGTATTTGTGTCCCCTGGTTGTTCTCTCTTCTACCAGTGAAAATATACCTCCTTTGTTCATTTTATTAATTGCCTTCAGGACTTGTATACTTATATCAGGCCACACCCACCCCACCCCAAGATGTCTAGCTGCCAAGCTTTGCAGTCTGCTCCTTCTGAGCCATATTTCATATAAGCGTCAATTAGCACCCCTTACCAATCTGGTTTTTTTTTTTTTTTTTTTGTTTTTTTCCTCCCTTTAAACCCTTTCTAGAAATTCTATGTCTTTCTTCAAACGTTGACTCCAGACCTGAACACAATATTTTAAATGTGGTCTAGCCATAGTCTTTTGTAAAGGACATGGACATCCTTTTTCTCTACTTGCAAGGGTCCTATATATCACAGACAGGACACCATATGCCTTCCTAGCTACCTGCTAATGCTGCATGGAAAATTTCTTGTCTGGGTGAATTGTAAGCCCTATATTTTTTGTTCTGAACCACCTTTTAACTCTGTTTCCTTTAACTTATAAGTAACTCCTTGATTTCTGTTCCCTAGGTACAAAATCTTACTTTTAGAAACATTAAATTTCAATTGCTATTTTTGTTCCATTTGGGCAACTGATTGAAATAATTTTGAATTAAAATGGCTTGTTTCTGGTCATTAATCCCTCTTTGTACCTTTAAATCATTGGCGAACCTTGACAACTTCCCCTGCAATCATTCATCAGTATCATTAAGGAAACAAGTGGATCCAACACTGATCCCTGAGGGACTCCACTTGCTACACTCATCCACCCTGAGGTATGTCCATTTATGACTACTGTCTCCTATCTTTTAGCCAGCTCTTGAGCCAACAAAGGATCTTGTCAATAATCCCAATTCTGTTATCTCCAATTTATATGATAGCCTTTCATGGGCACCACATGAAAAGCTTTACTGAAGCCAGGATAAATAGTGTCAAAGATTTTATTGCATTCATCTGTTTTACGACTTTGTCATAATATGTAATTAACTATATTGGTCAGGAAAGTGATCCATTAAAGATACCATCCTATCAAGATGGTTCAGTAGTATTGTATCATTAACCAGTAAGTACTTCATGATCTTATCCACCACTGCAATCTAAATCACTAGTCTATAGTTGCCTGTCATTTCTTTTGCAGTCTAGTCCAGGCAAATTGTCCTGGAGTCTAATGATGATCTCATTAACATCTCCAATGGAATGATGTACTCACATGTAGCCTTTTGATGTGAAGACATCTTTGGCGGCAACTACTACATTTTCAGACTGAAGCAAAACCAGTTGGTAACAAAAATGTCAGATGGAAATGACACAAATGATGTCACTTCCTAAATGACGCTAATGCAATCACTAATGTTGATTTAGTAGAGTACTTTACTTTGGAGCACTTACTCTACCGAATCAATGTTAGTGACTGCCTCAGCGTCATTTAGGAAGTGACATCATTTTCGTTTCACATTTTCATCAAAGATGTTTTCACATAAAACATCTTTCGTGCGTACAGGATACACACATGGCTTTTTTTTTTTTTTTTTAGTATAACAGGATGTATAAAGCTCCCTCCTGGAGCCTTATCCATAAGGGCACTCAGCTTCAGAACTTTTCTCCACATGCTGTTCCCCAAGATATGTCACTTAATGTTTTTTGGTAATTAATGAGTAGGGTTCGGATTTTTATGACCTTAAAAATGACAAAACATGACGAAAATATGTCGTTAAATTTAACCAAATATGACCAAATAATTTACCTTTACATACCCATATAAATGATAATATTTACTTTATTTATTCTTTTAAAGTTGTACGACTTGTTATACAAATTTTTAACAAGTAATATAATGAAAATATCACAATTTGTAAGTTTTTTGTTTTTTTTTAAGTATAAACATTAAAATAAAATTTTTTAAACATACAAAAACCAAAATGTATATGCTAAGGTACTAGGCTACTAACGCTTAAGTTGCTAACTACTTTCCATAGCATTGCGATACCTGTATCCACTCTAAATGTTTTGAGTTAATCTTGATTGGGGCAAAATTAAATGCCTTAATGACATCGAGAGTTAGAGGAAGTCCCTTAATGGCCCTACCCTCTAAAACTTGGGAAATTTTGCGTATGGTGGGATAAGCCGGGTTTCTAGCGAAAACTGCATCTAGTTTATTAACAATTTTCTCTCCGATCTCCCCCAGAACTTGTTTCGTTTTGTCCTCTGGTTTTCGAACGATCTCTATAGCCTTAATTAGAGGCATATCTTTTGCCTCCAGTTTAGTAATTGAGGAAGATAGGGAAGAAAAATTACTGTCAATATAAGCAACATCATGGTATACCTTCTCCTTAGCAAAAATTTCCTGTGCTTCAGATATGGATTTAGCTTCCTCGGGTACCAAGTTGTCAATTACCTGTAAATAAAAATAAAATTATTCATGGCTTTTAAATACCATGTGTTTAAGTTTTATTTAAAACGGTAGCTAACCTCCTTGATTGCTATAAAATGTTGGCCATAATACGACACAGCGTCGAGCCAGGTCCCCCATCTTGTGATTACTGGCTTGGATGGAAGTGGCAGATCAGGATGTATTTCTTTTAAGAACTGTACTCTTGAGGGTGCCTTAAGGAGACCTTTTTAGTCAGTGATATGAGCTTGTCAACATCTTTATATTCCGAATGCACTTGTTGTGCTGTATGGTGGAGACCATGGGCCAAACAAATAAGATGTATCATGCTCGGAAAAAATATCTACAATGCTTTCCCGGCTTTGAGCATGTAGGCTACTGAATCTGCTAATAAAAGAAGAAAACGATCAGCTTTTACTGTTTGGCCACAAAATACCTGTAACAAATAAGTAATTGTATATTAATTTAATTTATCATTTTATAAATAATAAAAATGTATAATTTTAAATAATTAAATAATAAGTAAAAATACAAAAATTATTTTTTAGTTTAATTTTAACTGCGTAGACTCTCATTCCAATGTAGCAGTGATCAGTCGATCACAGAGATACGGTACTTATCAAGAGAAATGTAGCAAAAGTTGCATGATTAGTTTTATCCAGACCCTTTGATGCAAGGATATACAATTTAGATGGTCCATCTGAATCAAGCTTTCCAACAATAAAATTAGCTACATATCTGCCTTCATAATCCATGGTTTCATCAACTGAATCCCACACACAACTGCTTATGAGCAGCTGTGTGTGGGATTCAGTTTATAGACACTGCAAGTAAATAAATAAATAAACTAATTAAAATATTGCCTACACAGCATTCAATCTTCGGTCATATAATTAATAATTTAATAAAATCAATGAGAGCATACCTATTTATTGCAGTCCTCAAGGTAATTTTTCCATAACGTTGATTCGTCAGGAATTTTTTGGGAGCAGTATGTTTCCAAGAAGCCTTTGAAGACCGGATTGTTCACTTTGTTCCAAGGAATGTTTGCAGCAACCATTGCTTGGCATAAATCAGCAAAGAATGAATCTGGTGTTTTTTGGTTTTCTGCAGTAACCAGCTGCTGTGTAGTACGCACCCCTGAAATTCTCCTTCTCCTTACGTTTGTTGCATGCAAAGCAGTAATGTTATGCTGTTGTAATTGGGATACTTTCACACACAGAACCTTTAAAGTATTTATATATTTATTTAAGATTATTTATAAAAATTATTATTATTTTCCGATTTATATGGAAAATTGTATGAAAAAACTAATATGCATGAGCATTAAATTTGGAATGTCCGTATTTCGAAGCATCCAAAAATAAAAATTATGATAGATCTATGACCAGGTAATTAATTAATTTACATACCCCTTTATTGCATGTGTTGCAATATATTATTTTTCCATCCGTTTGATATGTGTCTTTAAGACTCTTCTTTAACCACAGAAGAAATCCATTTTCTAAAAAAGCTCAATTTTGCTTGATTTTGGCTTCATTTCGCCAACAGCTGAAGTTTCTACTGTATAAGATAAGTTGAACAAATAATTTGTTGAACTCAGTATAAGGCAAAACTACTGTAAAGTTTTAAGTTCTAGCTAAAGTTACGCTAATGTGTCATTGTGAATGACTAACCAGCCAATATTGTTGTTGTTGTTTGGTTTTTAGGAGCATTAGCAACTAACGCCATATTGCTTCGGGGATATGCGATGGTCATTCCCTGAACTTTCCGCATACTCCGTATTTGGTGGTCACAGGCTCGAACCCCGGTCTAATCAAGAAGCGTGTGCTACACACTGCTGCTCCTTCCCACCTGCCCCTCGACGTGGGCACCTGTACGTAGTGAGGGGACCTCCCAGTGACGCTGCTGGACTTCCAGACTAGCATCACTGGGATCCAACGCCCACAGCCTAGGTTCCGGGCTTACATCAATGGAATCTGGCGTGTTTGCTGTGCGCTGCGACCCGTGGAAATTCGGAAAGGGGAATCCTGGTGGTTGAGGGGCCCAGCTCCAATACACCACTTTGGCCCCTGCTTCGACAAGACGGGTGGTCCTGGAAGGCCCGGCTAGGATCAATCGGCTAGTAGGTTCGCCTGCGAGGGTCAACTGTGTCAATGCCACGCCCCTACCCTCATGGTCCGAGGGACAGGATTCAGGCTGGCGGCGGTGCGGGTATAGTGTCTGGGTAGCCCTGATCGTCCCACTCCCGAGCGCATTTATTGCATGCCGGGTAGTGGGCGTCCCTTTGGGCTCCGTGGTGGGTGGGGAGCCCGGGCACTGAACAATAAAATAAAACTCTATGAATCCTGATAAACTTACTTCTTCAGGGGCCCCAACCCGGTCCCTATCTGAAAATACAGACACTGGCAGCAATATTGCTTCAAAGAGGCAGCGGACTGAATTACCATCAGGTCCTATCCCGCGGTTTTTAATCATGCACTCCACCAATGAAAAACCGATTGGAAAAATGTCACCTTTCTTTATACAGAAAGGGTTAGATGGGTTAGTAGGTTCACCCAAATCAGTTAAGAGGCTCCGCTCTGGAGACCTCTTAATTGAAACTAAAAACGACAGGCAATCCGAACATCTACTCCGAGTAACATCAATCGGAGGAATCCCTATAACGGTGACACCACACAGAACACTCAATTCATCGAGAGGTGTCATTTCGGAGTGGGACCTTCTCGACGTCACCGAGGAGGAAATCTGCTCCGAATTAAAACCACAGGGAGTCATTGCCGTCAAGAGAATCACTGCGCGAAGGGATGGAAAAATAGTTAAAACCAGGAGCGTTATCCTGGCTTTTAACTCTCCTAAACCTGACAAGATCAAAGCTGGATACATTAATTGTTCAGTGCGTCCATACGTTCCGAACCCTTTACGGTGTTTTAAATGCCAGAAGTATGGACACTCTCAAATGGCCTGCCGTGGAGCCCTTGCATGCGCACGATGCGGTGCAAAGGACCACGAAACAACAGCATGTTCAGCCGCAAAACCCACCTGTATTAACTGTGAGGGCGAACATCCGGCCTACTCACGAGCATGCCAGAGGTGGAAAGAAGAAAAAGAAATTCAACGGCTGAAGGCAGAGCTAAATATATCATACCAGGAGGCAAGGAAATCGGTCAAACCCCTGAATATCAACAGACCTACCCACGCCCAGAAGGTAGCAGGGAGATGTTCCGTCGGAACTCAGACGGACATGACCATTCCTCCAAAGGAGTCTTTCACTCCCATCGCGCGGTATCTCTTAAGTTCGCAAAAACCTACACAGAAGGACCAATCAGCTGCCACTCCTATATCGGTACCTCCTAATGCTCCACAATTAACAAAGGTAATTACGAAAGAAAAGAATAAGAAAGGGGAAGTCCCCCCTAGTTCCCAAGAAAAGATGGATGTCGAGCAAAAGGAGGTACCCGAAGAATCAGTCTTGGAACTCTTTGCGGAGGAAGAAATGGACATGGGACAGCGTCCATTCTTCCCCAAAAAAGATAAATCCAAGACTGATAAAAGTAAGCCCTCAGCACCTCGGAAGCCGCCTGATGGACCCACCAAGCCAAAATAATGGCTAAATTCCTACAATGGAATTGTCGTGGATTCCGGCAAAATATGGATGACATCAAGGCCCTCCTGCAAAAGCACGAGCCAATTTGCTTTTGCTTGCAGGAGACATATCTAAAGGCAAATGATGATCCCACCATGCACAACATCACATTTTTTCGAAAGGATAGAATTGCGGATGGCCCTGTACATGGGGGAGTGGCTATCCTTGTGGGTAACCAGACCCCAGTGCAGCCTTTGCTAATTACAACCAGCATAGAGGCTGTTGCAATTCGCCTTTCAGTGGGATTTCTATTAACTGTGTGCTCCATTTATTTGCCACCTGGGACTGACATCCCCCAGGCAGACCTTGATGATCTCCTTACGCAGCTGCCTCCCCCTTTCTTACTTCTCGGGGATTTTAACGGACATAACACCCTGTGGGGTAGTGCTAACATCAACGGAAGGGGACGAGTCATTGAGCGTATGCTGAATGACAATGACCTTTCCCTTCTAAATACTGGAACAAACACCTTCTTCCACGTGCCTACCCATACCTTTTCTGCCATTGATCTCTCTATCTGCTCCCCTTCTCTACTCCCTTCACTCACTTGGGAAGTGGAGGAGAATCCATACGGAAGCGATCACTTCCCTGTGATAACCTTGTTACACAGCGGGAGACCATGTCTTCCTTTTAGGTTACCACGGTGGAAGATTGATCAGGCTGACTGGACTGCCTTCCAACAACAGGCAAATTTCGATCTTAGCACAGTCAGTCAAGAGCCGATCAATGATGCAGTAAAGTACATCACAGAAATCATCGTCCAAGTAGCTGCTAACGCTGTCCCAAAAACATTAGCCCGGTTTCCACCATTTCCCAAACCATGGTGGAATTCACAATGCACAGCAGCAAAAAAGGCTCAAAACAAAGCGTGGGGGATATTTCGCCAATATCCTACCACGAACAACCTTACAGCCTTCAAACGTGCACGAGCCAAAGCACGCTACATCCGTCGTCAGAGTCAAAAGGAATCATGGATCCGTTTTACATCATCTATTAACCAGTCTACCAACTCTAAGGTAGTCTGGGATAAAATCCGGAAAATGAAGGGAAAATATACCTCCCAACCTTCTGCAATCCTAGATTATAATGGATGCACTATTGCAGATCCAACTGCAATAGCCAATGCTCTTGGGGAAACATTCTCTAACATCTCTGCAACATCTTTGTATTCCCCAGAGTTCCTGGTCCTGAAATATAAAATCGAAAAACAGGCACTTAACTTTAAAACTAAGGGCATTTATCCCTACAACGGGGATTTCACTATTCTGGAATTGAAAAGAGCCCTCGCTCTTTCCAAAGCAAGTGCCGTTGGACCAGATGGCATCCATTATGAAATGATTAAACATCTTTCACCAAAATCTATGGATTGTCTGCTCCTTCTGTATAACAGAATCTTTACTGAAGGGCAGTTTCCGGACTCCTGGCGAAAGGCAATCGTTCTTGCCTTTCCTAAGCCAGGAAAGGATCCAAAGGTCACCACCAATTATCGTCCTATTGCTCTGACTAGCTGTCTGTGCAAAATCCTGGAGAGAATGGTTAATTCCCGTTTAATATGGTACTTAGAATCAAACGACCTTCTCTCCAAAATCCAGTGCGGCTTCCGAAGGAACCGGTCCACTTTGGACCATCTTATTAGACTGGAAGCATCCATCCGGGATGCTTTCCTAAAACGCGAACACTTGGTGTCGGTGTTCTTTGACATGGAGAAAGCGTATGACACAACTTGGAGATTTGGCATTTTAAAAGATTTACATAGCCTAGGCCTAAGAGGGCATCTGCCCTTTTTTATTCAAAATTTTTTAGCCAATCGATCTTTCCAAGTTCGTATGGGATCCTCACTCTCTCGCTCCTTTAGCCAAGAGGAGGGAGTACCACAAGGATCAAAGTGTCACGCTTTTTGCCATCAAAATAAATTCCATCACAGAACAACTTCCTCCAACTGTAAACAGTGCCCTCTATGTTGATGACTTTAGCATTTTTTGCCAGTCGTGCAACATGAGGGTTATTGAAAGACAACTGCAGAAAGCCATTGATAGTCTGAATTCCTGGGCACTCGCTAATGGCTTCAGGTTCTCGCCGGAGAAGACCGTTTGCGTACACTTTTGTCGCAAGCGTAATCTTCATCCTGAACCTGAATTAAGGCTCGGACAAAATGCTATTCCAGTAGCAGCGAACACAAAATTCTTTGGACTCATATTCGATAAAAAACTCACGTTTTTGGATCATATTCGTCAACTCCGCACAAAGTGCACAAGAGCCCTTAATATGCTCCGCTCGCTCTCCTCTTTATCTTGGGGTGCAGACCGATGCACCCTGCTACGGCTTTATCGTGCACTTGTGCGATCCAAATTAGATTATGGGTCCCAAATATATAGTTCAGCCAGAGACAGTGCCCTTCGATGGCTGGATCCTGTCCATCATCAGGCTCTACGTATCGCTACTGGAGCATTTCGAACATCCCCTGTCCAGAGCTTATACGTCGAAGCAAACGAACCACCGTTATCGCTTCATCGTAAGCAGTTGTCTTTAAAGTATGCCTTAAAACTGAAATCCCTGCCAATCGTCCTTTTGGTATTCGTCTCCAAGAGCTACTCAAAGAACTTAATATGAAGGTAGACAAGGTTGCCCAAACACCAAAGCAACCCTTTCCACCCTGGCATGCTCATTTCCCGGCATGTGACTTGTCCCTTAGAAATTGGGGTAAGTCGGACACTCCATCATCAGTCTACCTGCAGCTTTATTCAGCACACCGAGCTGAACATTCCGACTTCGCGCCAGTCTACACAGACGGTTCGAAGTCGGAATCATACGTGGGATCTGCTGCTGTCTTTACAGACAGCACTACATCGGAGCAGATTCCCTCTGAATGCAGTATCTTTACTGCAGAGCTGCATTCCGTAGAGTTAGCCTTGGATCACATTAGTGAATGCCAATACCAACGGTTCATTTTATATTCTGACGCTCTCAATGTGTTACAGGCTTTAATATCTGTGAGGTATAATCCTCATCCAGTTCTGTCTAGCATTCAGCAGAAGATTCACGTTCTCCATGAACGTGAATATGATATCCGCTTCTGCTGGATTCCCAGCCACATTGGGATTAGGGGAAATGATTTGGCTGACGCCGCAGCCAAATCAGCAATTCCCAATAATAACCGTTGCCTGTTAGTCCCCTATACAGACTACAGGCAAATAATACATCAAAACATACACTCCCAATGGCAGGACTCGTGGAATAGACAGACTGCGAATAAATTATATCGTATAAAGCCTGTAATTGAACCATGGCAGTCTAGTCTGCGCAGGATTCGTAAGGAGGAAGTTGTTCTAGCTCGTCTCCGCATAGGACACAGTCATCTTACACATTCTTTTCTGCTGAGGGCAGATGACTGTCCTATGTGCGAGCAATGCGGCACCTTTTTATCTATTCATCACATTTTAACCATATGTCCACGTTTTAGACACGAACGTGATTTATACTTTACCATTTTTAGTCATCTGGCTGAGCCTTATACACTCAGTCAGATTTTATCTGACAATGACCATGTGTCTGCTGTTTTTAGCTTTTTAAAATCAATAAACATTTTTACTGCTATATAAAATTTACATTTTATTGTTTTTTTCTATTGATTTATCTTTTATACTTTTGTTATTGTTTATTTTGACATGGTGACCTAACTAGTTAGGTCACTGAAAGTCTAAATTTTTATTAATGACATGGTCTTGGCGCATTATAGCCGTAGTAGCTAATGCGCCAATAAAACCAAAACAAACAAACAAATCCTTCCCACCTGACTATGGAAGCGCCTAACCAGCCAATCAAAATAACTTTGGGATTTAGCCACTCGTGCCCACCCACGCTGGAATGTGAAATGATTAAATGTAAAATCCCACAGTTTTTTAGAAATATATTTTAAATCAATTTGATAAATAATTTGTTGATTATCGTAAGACGAAATATGAAAATTTTATGTCGACAAATATAAAATATGCTATTAAATATATATATTTCTTTTTTTTTTTAATTATGACCTAATGTGTAAAATATGATGAAATATGAAATTACAAACACGCTTCTTGGGGATCCTCAGACTATGTAACATTGACTCACTAAGTTTCTTGCCTTTATCTAAACAAAAAATGAATATGATAATACATAAAAAGCTGAACCCTATTAATGAGTATTCTTTTGAATTTATAGTTTAGATGTTTTGCAGTTTGAAATTTTATTTAAAACAGATTATGGATTTACCTAGAAAAGTTAGCCATAACATGCCAAACAATGTTGTGAGTTGTGACTGATGGTTGAATTGCCAGTGGTGATTCTCCTGCAAGTTGGGTGTTTGCTTGTGCTCATTGTTGCACGTATGCTGAGCTTTCACTGTCTGATGAAGAAACATTTCTTTGTGCAAGATTTTGGAAGCACAGTGAACTGAATATTCAAGAATAAACATACTGTCAGGTGTGATTGAGTCACTGAAGAAGCAAGCTGGTGATGGACTTGTCAGAGATTCAGATGTCTGATTCTATGTTGGGTGATATACTCCCAAATACCAGGTACCAGCATTCAACAGAACAACACACCCTCATTGTCACTCTTGCTGGCTTTGGTTCATGCCTTACAGATGCAACTGCAGTATATAGGGGAAACCCTGGAGACCATCAAAAAATACAAATTATACTTGAATATTCCCAAATCTGGATGTGAGTTAATTGATCAACCTGTATGGAATGCTTTGGTTCCACAAGAGGTAGTCTTAATTGGAGACTAAATTGTAAGGGAGATGGAATATATTCTGTAAGAAAAATGGATGACATAAAACCATATATCTAATGGGTGCAAAGATTGATGATGTAACAAACAGTTTATCAGCTTATACTGGTTCTAGTAGTAGGTGCACGGTAATACATGCTGGGATTAATGATTTAAAGCTTAAATATATTTGAATTGATTATGAAATATGAGATCATGTTGAAAAGGTTGCAAATGTTTTTGTTTCAATTCTGCCCAGATGTGATTGATGGATTTCATGATGAAAGCCTTGTGGATTAACTCGAGGCTTGAGGGATTCTGCAAGGCTTATGGGAGAAATTTTTCGCAGCATGGCCAGCTTTAGTTGGTAGATGAAAATGATTTTGTAAAGATGATATTCACTTAAATAGAGGAGTGACATTGTATAGAAAACATTACGGGAATTCTGTTGTCTCAAAACTTTATACTAGACATGTTGGACAGAGGAGGTGCAGAGGTTTGAGGAAGCATTAAGAGTTCAAGGAAACTGCTTAGTTCATGGGGTAGTTAGGGAAGTTGATATGCAGTTGTCTCAGGTAAATGGCATTGGACAGAATTACATTTGCAACCTCTCTAAGGGCACTTCGTGCAAGCACTGATTGTCCTAAACACTGAAAGAGAATTTGTAATTGAAGTTAAATTCACCAGTAATCTAAGTCCACTTGGAAAAACACTTTTAACTAATAATAAACTTACAAACTTAATTTGTCTATTACATAAAAACAAGTCATACAGTAATGAAAAGAGTATTGTAATGAAATTACAGTAGACTCTCGATTTTCCGGGATAGATGGTAAAAAACAAATTCCAGATAATCGATTTTCGGTTAATCCAAAAATACAGAAGTCCCTGACATACATAAGAGATACGTTCCAGGACTTCTTACTTCGTCGAGTTTACATAACTCGGGAATGACTAGTAACATATTGCTACTATATTATTATTATTGACAAATCTGAATTCAGCACGATATTTGTTAATGTTTGACCATTTTCATACATTCTTATTAGTTTAATTTTCTGATCCAAATCGATCGCTTTCCTTTTCTTGGTAGATTTACTAGTACCGCTGTCACTTATTCTCTTAGTCTGCACCATGATAACGGTCAAAATTAAATTTTCTGAAAAGAACTTCACAAGGTTAAGGCGAAAACTCACTGTTATCACCCCTCATGAGCTCACATTTTACTAAAGCACATTTCTGGAGGTCAACAAAAAGCAATTTGCACTTTTCCATTTTATTGGACTTTTCTGTTAGCGCAATCTATTATAAATGGGTAGTAAACGCAATCTTATTGCATTTGCAATGATACCGATATCTGGAATTCTGTTGGTTTTTATGGTGAAGTGTGTGTCCCCTTCACTGAAATCTTCAGTCATATTAAAAAAAAACCGTAAATACATAATTGTAAGAATCTTCTCTTCTTTCCTATTTTTTTTGCTCGTTATTCCGATCTCACTTGTGCAATTTGTGCGTGCCATGATCGTTGTTGTTATTGATTGCTTTTTTTTTTTTTTTTTTTAAATGCTAAAAAAAATTGAGTGAAAACAAATTTACGTAAATCCGTTGTTGCGTAAGTCGGTGATTTACTGTGTCGAAAAATGTTCAGCAACCTATGTAAAAATTATGGCGAGGCAATAGATAAAAAACTTGCCACATATTACTCATGTGTCCAATACGATGCTTCCCTTTATTTTTTGCAATGTCGATTTTAAATCTAATAGCTTCCTTTTATTTTTTGTGATGTCGATTTTAAATCTAATAGTTACCCTTTATTTTTTTACAATATCGCGTATGGTTTGGTCACCAACATTATAATGGTTCGTTAGAGATTTAATGTATGCACCATTTTCAAACTTTTGAATAATTTCAAGTCTTTGTTTAACTGAAAGCGCAACTCTTTTGCGTTTACCCATCATTTTCACGATTTCTAAACAAAAAAATATATATATACAGTATACTGTATATTTACTATTAAAAAAATTTCGACATCCCTGACAAATAACGAAAGAAAATTTGTCTTTTTGCATTGTGACGGAACACAACAATGGACGCGACGCACTAAAACAAACTAAACATTTGGTGTCTTTTTTTTTTTTTTTTTTTTTGAGTGGCGGATGTGAAAACAGCAGGGGTTGCAAGATAATAGGCACATTAATCTCCTAATGAGGATTTATAACAGCGCTTCTTGTTGCTTAATTACAACTTGCAAAATATCTGTTTATACCTATTTTAGTTATTACTTGAATTTTATGATTTCTGGTTTGATTTTTTTTTTTTTTTTTTTTTTTTCCTCTTTAATTTGGAGTCCTGAAGTGTCCCAGTTAATCCGCTTCCCAGTTAATTCGATCCCGGTAAATCGAGAGTTTGCTGTACATGAATTTGAGTTTTTGATCAAGTCAACTAGCACTGCTGTAGTTGGGCTCATTGAGACATGGTTCCACTCAGAGATACAAGATAAAGAATTTCACTTTGGTAAATATATATTCAGAGGAGATGAGACTGGACATAGTGAGAGTGAGTTTTCTCACCAAAAACTGCTTGAATGTGGTAAGGAGTCTTTCAACTATAGATAGATGGTTACAAAGTACCTTTACTTGCTTGCCACTTCTGCTGGGCTTTCTATGACTCTTCCAGTTTGATTGAGTAAGAGACCTATCTGATTCACTCACTTTTTTTTTTTTTTTTTTTTTTTGTGTTCGTGTATGAAAAGAACTGTCTCCATTTTTAGCTTTCTTGTGCTAGTGATTTCTCTTACTCAGCTTTTACTTGTCTTACCCCCATCAGTGAATTTGTTACATAGAACACTTATAATACTTATATAAATCAGTACCTCATGATAATCTATCTATTCCGTGCTTTTTCTTTTGTTCAATTAAATTCTTAACCCATTTGGTCATCTACTTGGGTATCTTTCTTTTCCAATATTTCCCATAATGAACTCATATCTATAGTTGTTTCTGCAGTTGATAGAACCCAAGAAATACTCAGTTCATTATAGTCATCATTCCCCCTCCCCTTGAATTTAGTTAGAAGTTTTATATTAATTGTGTATTCTTTGAGTGAATTTGTTTGTGAAAAGATTAGGTTACTTTGAATTTGTTGAGTAATGTGACTGCACTGTAATCAACTTCAGCCAAGTCATATAACATAAAGCTTTTGGAATAGTCAGTGTTATGTAATTAAAGAGAATGAAAATAAAAATAATTCAACTCAACCTCTTATAATGCACCATCTTACAATATGTGTTTCAAGTTATAACATATTTGACATCTTTTCCACTATTGCACACATTAAAATTAGAAGTTACATGCATGAAACCCAAATTCTGCCAAGCTGTACTCTTTCTCACTAGCATCCTTTCAGTTTATGGTTGTCCGTGAGCTCTTGGTGCATGTTTTGATTCATTATATATTTTGTCTGTATCAAGTTATATACATATTCTTAATACCCTTACTGTAAACAATATGTTCAAAAAAGAAAGGGATAGTTTTTCAAAAAAATGGACAGCATTAAATATTGAAATAAAAATGGAGGCTTTAAAGTTTTGGTGAAAATTATTTTCGACATGGATCTGGACATCGAAAAAAAGCTGCAAATTCAAAAGAAAATTGCACGATCTGATAAATAGTTACAAATTTATTTTAGAAAACAAACATGCAAGCTGGTTAACCAGCCTTATTCATTCTTTAATATAGAACTCTCAGTGTAAATACACAATTCTTCGTTCGTAGTAGTAAACTACAGTAGTAGTGTGAACGGCATCGATTTAATTGTATCTCATATTGTGACTTCCTTCATGAGTTACCATGTATTGCACTACCTCGAATAAGTAACGCTTCACCAATGGAGAAGACTATTGTTACTTATTACTATTGTAATTAAGCACTCAATTCTCAGTGGATATCACTAAGAATAAGTGGTATCCACTGAAAATAAGTAACACTAGTCTTCTCCTTTGGTGAAGTGTTACTTATTCGAGGTAGTGCAATACATGGTAACTCGTGATATGAGATACAATTAAATCGATGCCGTTCTCACTACTACTGTAGCTTACTACTACGAACAAAGGATTGTGCATTTATACTGAGAGTTCTATGGTAAATTAAAAGTTATTGTATATTATGCCTTGAGCATTTATTTTTATTAGTAATATTCATTCTTAAAAAAAAATCAGCCCACTATAAAAAAATTCCCTTCCCCTTCCACTGAGTTAAAAATTAGCCATCTAAAATGAAACAGTATTGCTCGTGTACATTTTGTTTCAATAAATTTTTATTTAATAAATTTATATAATATCGGTGTTTAGATACACCATAGACACTCTTAAAAAACTACAAAGTAGTTGTTGTGGGCATCATTTGGTCTTTCTCATATTGTGCTCTGCCTTCACGACGAGTTGCCATGATGCTGCACTACCTCAAATAAGTAACGCTTCACTAATAGAGAAGACTATTGTTACTTATTCTCAGTGAGTACCACCACCCAGACATGTTTCAAGGCTATTGGCCTATCATCAGTGGGTGGGCAGGAGAATAAGTAACAATAGTCTTCTCTATTATTGAAGCGTTACTTATTTGAGGTAGTGCAGCATCATGGCAACTCGTCGTGAAGGCAGAGCACAATATGAGAAAGAGCAAATGATGCCCACAACAACTACTTTGTAGTTTTTTAAGAGTGTCTATGGTGTATCTAAACACCGATATTATATAGATACTAAACTCTTAAAGTATTATGCCATGTGCATTTAATTATTTTAAATATTAATAAATTTAATAATATATGTATTGATAAAAATAAACTTGAAAATGGGATAAGTATTGACAGTCTATAACTTTTGTGGAATCTATTCCCTAACTTTTATGTGAAAATGTGCATACTATAGTGTACTATAGAAAATGTGCCACACCTTGAGTACTGTATACAGGTCTGGAGGCCTCATTTCGAGAAGGATGTAGAGCTGCTGGAACGAGTACAGAGAAGGGCAACAAGGTTAGTGAATGGAACAAAGGGTTGCTCTTACGAAGAAAGGCTTAAGTTTTGCAAATTACAGTGTCTGGAGACTAGGCACCGGCGAGGTGATCTGATAGAGGTGTATAAAGTCTTGAATGGTTTGAGCATGCTCAATGCTGATGGGATTCTGCCTCTTGCTCAGAATAATCACCTGAGTGGGCATAAAGACAGATGTAGGATAGATGTCCAGAAATTTGCCTTTAGCCAGCGGGTAGTTGGTTGGTGGAACAGACTTCCATCCCTTGTCTAAATAAATTTAAGGCTCAGCTGGACAGTTATTTCGAACGAACGGAGGGGTGAAGGTTTTTTTTTTTTTTTTTTTCCTCTGGCTGATGCTGCATAAGCTTGCTTTCTTGCATCATATGCCTCTACTAATGCTATAAGCACAAATTATAGCGTGATGATCTGTAGTTTGAATAAATAACACTACTCTTTATTATGTTTTTCTGTCTTTAATAATCTGGGGACACTATTGTCCCTCCAGTGACAGTTTGAGGGGCTTTCAGCTCACACTCACTTTAGAAACAACTGTCAACAGCTCTGAAACCAGTTACTGGAATTCCTTGGAGATTTTAATGAATAACAGATTCAGCTTCTTGTTGATGTTATTCAATTAAAAATGATAGTAGTAAATTCATATAATCTTTTGGATAAATGTAGCTGATTTTATTTTTGAATTAAGAAGCAGTACTGAGAAAATCAGGTAAGAGAGAAAATTTTATCGTAATTTATCTATAGTCAAAATTAGAGGTGGATACCAATTTTCATAATCACAGGTAGGAAGAACTTTATTTTATTTTCTGAGCACATATAAGGTTAAGAAATACTATGTTTCAAGAGATTGAAGGAACTGAGTTTTTGCACTTGAAATAAGAAACTTTCAATTAACTTTAAACATATTGAAAGGAAATCACCATTGTTTTTACTAGTAATCAGGTAGTTTCTTCAGTTGTGTGTATTGTACCTATGCGATTATATTTACTGTTTGGAAATATAATCTGTGTTAAATATATTACTTTTAATTGTTAGAGATGCACCCTCTATTTAATTTGAGTAAAGTTATTATATATGTTCTTAAGATAATTCATGTTAGTCTGTGTTGAGCAATTTTATATGGATTGAAGACACTCAGTAATATTAACATCAGTTTTCAGGGACTGTTCTCCTTATACCTGCAAGCAAAAAAAAGTGAGAAACGCAATATGCATACACGTGCGCATGCGTACACATACTGACAGATGCATTACAAATATTCCATAATGTGATTCACCGTGTACATTTATGTGATAAACCACTATTTTCAGAAATTTCTATGATGTACATAATTTTGTGTCAATTTCTTCCATGAGTTAAACACCCTGTCAAAAAGCCTTAATGGCTTTTTGACCAAAACTATTTGTATCTTATGGAGCTGTAATAAAAATTATGAATGTGCTGTTGATTGATTGATTGATCGATCGATTGATCATAAGAATCATAAAATGATTTCCCAAAAAGTAATAAATATATATATATATATATATATATTTATTTATTTTATTTTTTTTTTTTTTTTCATAGCCACAAATCAATTAGGACAGAAAATTGGCTTTAAGAGTAGTTCATATTAGTTTAAGAGCAGTGTGGCATTGGAGGCAGATTGCTGCTATGGATAAAGGGGTGGTTGAGGGTGAGAAGACAGAGTGGTAATCAATGGACACTGCTCATCGTGGACTGATGTTATTAGTGGAGTCCCTCAGGGTTCAGTATTGGGTCCTTTATTGTTTTCTGTATTTATAAATGATATTGATGATGGTATATCAAGCTTAATGTCCAAGTTTGCAGACTATACGAAGGTAGGTAGGGTTGTCAAGGACACTACTGACACTATGCTGCTGCAACAGGATCTGGAAAGGTTCAGCAGATGGGGTGAGAGGTGGCAAATGAAGTTTAACATTGACAAATGTAAAGTACTACATATGGGAAACAGCAACCCCAGAGCAACGTATCAACTCTGTGGTACTACACTGACAGTGGTAGAGAATGAAAGGGACCTGAGGGTGGTTGCGCAGGCAGATATGAAGTTCTCTGAGCAGTGCAGATGGGCTGCAAGAGTAGCTCATGGTGTATTGTCAATGATATATAGGAATTTTTCTAGCGGGGATAAGGAGGTGATTATTCCCTTGTATAAGGCAATGGTCAGGCCACACCTAGAGTACTGTATACAGGCCTGGAGACCTCATTTCAAGAAGGATGTAGAGCTGCTGGAACAAGTACAGAGAAGGGCAACAAGATTAGTGAATGGAACAAAGGGGTGCTCTTACGAAGAAAGGCTTAAGTTTTGCGAATTACAGTGTCTGGAGACTAGGCAGCAGCGAGGTGATCTGATAGAGGTGTACAAAGCCTTGAATGGTTTGAGCATGCTCAATGCTGATGGGATTCTTCCTCTTGCTCAGAATAATCACCTGAGAGGGCATAAATTCAAATTGAGGAAAGACAGATGTAGGATAGATGTGCGGAAATTTGCCTTTAGCCAGCGGGTGGTTGGTAGGTGGAACAGACTTCCATCACTTGTCGTGGAAGTTGATAGCCTAAATAAGTTTAAGGCTCGGCTGGACAGGTATTTCGAACGAACAGAGGGGTGAAGTGGAAGTGGTTATTTTTTATTTATTTTTTTACTTTAATTTTTTTGGCTGATGCTGCATAAGCTTGCTTTCTTGCATCAAATGTCTCTACTAATGCTAATGCTAAAAAATGCTAAATTATGCAAGTGGGATCTGATGGAATTTTTAATTATTCAATGAAATCATAATATTGTCCTTAATCATGAGCCTGATTGGTCGGCTTTTATGTGGAAAAGAATTTTTGATGGTGGGGTAGGGATATCAGCAACACTACCTGCCTAATGATATGTTAAAGTAATCATTACTCGTTCACTTACAATTTCTCTCTGTGTTGTAATTTTCTTAGTGTATGAGTAATTAATAGGCATGGATATTGTTTCACCAATAAGAGCTAATAGTAACTCAAGAAGCTTTTATTTATTGCAGACACCCAATCAGGGATGAGACAAATGGTGTTACTAACTCAAATTCCTGGCCTTTCTTTGACTTTCTGGCTTGCCACCACAAAGACTAAAATTGAAAATAGCGGCTGTTTTAATGTTGATACAAAGTATCTGTATTAACAATGGCCTCTGTAATGGACCCTGTTTGATTGTTCAGAAAGTCAACAAATTGATTTAGTGTTCATCTTAATCAGTGAGAAACAGGATACCATTGTCACTATTTCCCATATAATACTGCATGTGAAGAATGGCCATGATTTACCTTTTTGTTCCAATTTCTTAGCCTGTACTTTAATAATACTGGATAAGATATAGGAAACAACAGTCAGTTTCACTTAACCAAGCCAGTTTCAACAAAACAGGAATTGTTGTAAAAATACTTGAATATGAATATAGAATAAAAACCCCAATTATTTTATGTTAAACTAAGGACTCTAGGTTGGCAAACACAAAGGTTGTGTTTGCCAACCTAGAGTGCAAACAGTATTCAAGCTCCTCAAGCTTACGTATTTCAGTGTTTCTGTAGACATGCATGTTCTTGTGTATTTTTAAGGGTATATCTTAATTTCAGTTTCAACCAGTCGTGCTGGACTATATGAAATATGAGCTTCATTTTCTTGCCTGATGATTCCTCTTACTGATGTGTACAGCATATCATAATACCATCTTAACATTTTGTAATCAGATTATAAAATATCCTTCTGGCGGTTTCAGTAATTCCATAGTGAAACTGTTAAGAGAAGGATATTTCATAGTCTGATATCTTATGTGCATGATAAACCAACTGCAGCAGGATGTTAAAATCTAAAACACACTCTAGAAGGATCCTGAAGAAACAAAATAAAGGGTCTTGCAGTAAATAATAAAACTTAGTTATGTTAATTTATTTAAATGCATTAGATATACTTCTGATTTCTATTATCAACACACAATTATTAGTGTATCATCATAATATTGCTAGTACATTGTCTTAAAAAAATTACTTCTTAACTAGGTTTTCCAAGGGAATTGAATTATGCATCTATTAAAGCTGCCTTACAAAGTTTAGATGGAGTAAAAACAGCGCATAGTCTTCATATATGGTCTCTTACCATAGACCAGAATGCCCTTTCAGTTCATTTAGCTGTTGGTAAGTTTGTATTTAATATTTAGAATAAGGCTGTTACATTATTATCTATGTCAAAACTAAAAAAAAAAAAAATATTAATAATAATGAGAAGCAAAATCTTAATTATTAGATGAGCAGAAGAATTGATTAAAAAAAATATTAACTTACTAAACATTAGTTTTGAAGATATATTTTATATAATTGAAAAGGAAGTAAAGCGAGTTTGAAGTTTGATAGCGAAAGGACACTGGCCAGCTGCCACATAAGCTAATACTTTTTAAAATACAGGTAGTTCCTGACTTTAAGAGTTAATTCGTTCCTAGCGAGTGCTCGTAAAGCGGGAATTTATTTCCCATAGACATAATGTTAAAAACAGGGGTTGCGTTCTCAACAATGAAATTAGTTAGCTAATTAGTTTATATTTAAACAATAATTGATTGATTCAAAGAAATGAAAACATAACCTGTAAAATCAAGCAAATTATAATTTAAAGAAATTATTTATGACTTACAAATGTTAAAGAATGTTTATTCTTCATCATCATCGACTAACTGCACACTCGTTGATCACTCATTGTTGAGTTGGCACTCGTGGTTTGTTGCAGAAGGAGTCGTCTTCTTCAAAAATGCTTTAAGAAGTGTTTATTTCCAAGATAATCTCTTCTCTTTCCTGTTATAAATTTCACGATAGCATGCATAAGCATTTTTCACGCACAAATTGCAACTAACAAACACAATTCATGCAGAGTAACAAGTTTATGAAGCTTAAAAAAAAAAAAAAAGAATTAAGAAAACATTCTGAGCATTGGTTTTTTATATGATTGGACTGTAGCGAAGGGAAAACACATTTAATCATAATAACGTAAAAACCCACACAATCCAGCTATCGGTATTTTTGCAAATGCAATAACATTGAGTTTACTGCCTGTTTATAATTGATTGCACTAATAGAAAAGCGCACTAATAGAAATTGCACTAATAGAAAAGCACTAATAGAGAACCCCGGTCTAATCAAGAAGCTGTGCGTAACACACGCTCCTTGATTAGACCGGGGTTCGTGCCAATGCCCACCAAATACGGAGGATGTAGAAAGGTGAGGGAATGACCACCACATATCCCCGGAGCAATATGGCCTTAGTTGCTAATGCTCCTAAAAAAAAAAAAAAAACCGGGAAGTGCAAATTGTTTTGATTTATGGTCGTGACCTCCACAAATGTGCTTTAGAAAAATATCACATAGCCATTCAAAATTGATTGTTATAACGGAACATATGATAACGAGTAAAGTGTGCTGCGTTTAATGATTTGAATTGGTAACTAATATGATTTCCATTATAAAAATGGTCTTTTAGAGAGATAAATAGCTTAGTTATATGGCAAAAATTTCGACTTCCGAGGTCTTGACATGAATAACTAAAAAAACAATGTGTTATTTGATTCACATTACGATATTTTCATGATACAATGGTGTCTCTGGAACGTGTTAATATCATAAAGCGAAGTGCACTGTATTGTATAGCTACGCGTGTGGTTTGAAATGCAGTATTTATGAATGTTTAACATTTATTTTTTGCAAATAATGTTCATATATTCGATTTTTTTTTATACTTGATACGGGGGAACCTCATAAACCCAGGAATTTGTACAGTGAAAACTTGTAAAGCGGAAACTACCTGTATTTAGTGGAATTATAAATGGTGACAATCCAGAATAGAGAAAGTCTTTTGGAAAAAAAATCACAAAAATATTTTGGGGGGTGTGTGTGTGTGTGTGTGTGTGTGTGAGAATTATTATTCAATAATCATAACAGAATTTTTCTGCTAGTACAGTGTATGCATCTGATGTCAAAAAAAGTGTTCCAGTTTCAGATTTTGTCTACTCCACAGTTGTGGGTAGACAAAATCTCCTGTCCATTTATTTGTGTCATCTCTATAAGAGAAAAATATTCCCTTAGTAACTGCTAAAATACTCATTCCTGCAGGCATAGTAATCGGTTCATTTTTGTTAAATCCTTCTACAGTGTGCACCATTACATTGAAGATTGGAGCTGCTTCCATGTAGGAATATCTCTTTGAACCCATAACTATCCTTGTTTCCCTTGTTTATACCTTTTCAAGCAAGTTATCATTTTCCTGAAATGAGATTTCCAGTTCTGTGTACAGTATTCATGATGTAGTCTAGCCATTGATTTATACAGTGGGATAAATACCTCTTTATTTCTACTGGTAAATTTTCTACATATCACTGACAGAACCCCATTTACTGTTCTAACATCCTTACTACACTGCTGAGAGAACTCGTATCTGACTGTGTTAACACCCCTAAATCGTCTTCACCTTTAGCTGTGTAGAATGTCATGTTTTCAGATTTATCATTTAAAATGGGATTACTGTTACACAGATTCAGAATCTTGCATTTACTAGCCTTGAAATGGTAATTAAGGTTCCTTAAAAATGAATTACTATTTTAAACCTCTGGCTATCATTAAAAAAAATCTCATTCATAATACAGTCAGTCCTTGTGTAACACGTGTTTACACTACACGAATTGAATCATACACGATTTTTAAAAAGGGGAACGATATCGTATGTAACATGAACCAAATTCGCTTATGCACGATTCACCTTTGTGTTTAAAAGAAATGGCAGTCGAATGCGGAATCACCCCAACTGAACGTAACACGATAGGAATGAAGAGAAGATTCTGAAAATGTATTTGTTTTTTTATATCAGTGAAGGAGAAACACATTTCACCATAATAACGTAAAAACCCAAACAATTCTAGCTATCGGTATTATCGCAAATGCAATTAGATCAAGTTTACTACCAGTTTATAACAGATTCCACTAGCAGGAACACAACTGGAAATTGTTTTTATTGTTTTATGGTAGTAACCCCCAGAAATGTGCTTTAGTAAAATGTGAGCTAGTGAGGTGTTAATAGAGTTGTCTCTGCCTTTACGGTGTTGTTTATTCAGTTGCTACACGCGCGCAGCTTTGTTTATGTGTATCAAGCGGGCCTCCTCATTTTGTAATTGGGCTTTATTCCATAAAAATGAGTAAAATACTTAAAAGGTGTGAAAAGGAAGTTTCCTGGTGAAGACACTACAGATTTAGAGAGAAAAAGAAAAGCAATATCGATAAACAGAGGTGGACTGGGTCAAAAATTCTTACCTGGGAAAATTTGTAGTGGCCTCATACTAGCGTTTATGGCCAAAATTACTCCGGCCCACCGGGGTTTCCCCGGTAAGGCTTATGGCCAGTCCGCCTCTGTCAATAGAAAAAAAATATGAAATTGGGAAACACTTTGAGTGAAATGAAAGACTGTGTGATATTGCACGTGCTACAGCTCTAAATGAGGCAACACTGAGATTACAAAGAATGCAGAGAAAATAAAAACAACTTTCATAGCAGGAACAACTCAAAGTGTAATTAAAATCCATTAGATTAAGACACACAGAATTGGAAGAGATGGAACGGCTGTCATCTGTTTCGATAGAAAATCAAACAAAAAACAAGTTTGCTTACGATAGAAGCAAAAGCATTAGTAATATTTTATTACGTAATAGTCGTAATAAAATACTTTTGTATTTTATTACAATAATTTATTGTGGTTGGTAATGTTTTGGTTACCAATGTGTGTTCAATCTTGGGTGGTCGGCACATAACCCTATTTTTCCATAGGGCCTGTTGTTTATATTGCACGATTTTGCATTGCACGAGGGTTTCTAGGAACACAACTATCGTGCTATACGAAGACTGACTGTACAAATTTGTACTTATTCACTTGGAGCATTTCCCATTTCTAACCACTCTGTCTTCTGTCAGGTAATCATCCTTTTATCTAATGTAGCAGCCCATCCCCAGTTCTGTATGGAATGACCTGGTCCCATATGAATTGAAAGATAATTTGCATAGGAGTGTATTAGAAGCCTTTTTAAATATCCAAGTAAATTACATATGTTATAGTTATTCCTTACATCCAGTTCATATTTTAATCACATCATAATACAGTGGATTCCGGTTATTTGGGCCACCGGTTAATCGGGGCAGCCGTTTATTTGGGGCAAATCTTAAAAAACAGAACCCAATCGAGAAAATAGCCAGGATTTACTTCGCTTAATCGGGGCAGAAGACTGCAGCACTGAAGATTACCCTACGATTGTCCCCAACCGTACCACGTAGTTCGGTCGAATTTCTGGAGGTCACAACCATAAAACAATGAAAACAATTAGCAGTCACCTGTTTATTGGGCTTTTGTGTTAGTGAAATCTATCATAAACTGATAGTAAACTCTATCTTATTGAATTTGCGATAATATTGACAGCTGGAATTCTGTGGGTTATTATGGTGAAATGTGTTTACACTTCTATGGAATCTTCAATCATATAAAAAAAAATAATTGTCAGGCTCTTCTCTTCATTCCTATTTTTAAAGCTTCGGAATTTGTTACTTCTCACTTGCACATATCGTGTTACTTGCAATTTGTGTGTATGCGGTGTTCTTTGTTATTGATTGCTTATCTTTTTACTGTTTTAAATATTAACCCCCACCACAAATGACATTGAACAGAATTGTCAACTAGTTTAGTTAGTATGTACATATTACAGTACGTATTAATTATTTCGATTATCACGTATCTTCTTCCGAATTTCATGTATCATTTAATTTTTTAATTGGTAAGGTAATAAAGGGTAAATTTGTACTTAATATATCTTAACTTTTATAGCCTATGTATAATATTCCTCCTATTTTCGCTAATTACAATCGCTGTTTAATATAATTAAAATTCAATTCACAAATGTGATCACAATGACCGGCGCTTATTACACATCATATAGTGATCGGTACTTTAAATGGTGATTCAATCGTAACTTGATTGAACAGTGAACCAATTGTAAAGGGCGGGGGGGGGAGTACATTGTATTTTTAACTATTTACGTGAAACTTCGGATAATTGGGGCAGCTGCTTAATCGGGCCAAAATGCACTAGTCCCGATGTGTCCCAAATAACCGGAATCGACTGTACTTTATCTTAGTGTACAAACAAGATTTTCCTCCCTTAACAGAATTGTATTGCGACTCTTTAACATCATTAATTTTTTTTTTTTTTTTTTTTTTTTGTCCTCGTCTTTTTTCCCATTATTATACAAGGTCAGCGTTTTCACTGTTTTGGCATGAAATTTTTATAGCCGGATGCCCTTCCCTCACACTTTATCCAGGCTGGGGATATGCGGTGGTCATTCCCTGACCTTCTGCATCCTCCGTATTTGATAGTCACCAGCTCGAACTCCAGTCTAATCAAGAAGCATGTGCTATGCACTGCTGCTCCTGGCTACGGAGGCACTCTTTAACATCATTAAATTAATACCTTAATAATAACATCGTTATTATTAAAATGATCCCTGCAGCATCTTTAATCAGATTTCTGAAACCTGTCCATAACTTTTTCTGCCACAAGTCAGACTCTGAAGCTTGTAGTTTCCCAGATCACACTTAAAATCCCCTTTGATTTATGGGAGATACCTTTACACATTTCCATTCTTCTGGAATTTAACCTAAGTCTGAGGATTCCTCCATTATTATAGAAAATGTTTAATGGCCTTCTTAGTTCTTTCTTTTATTATAATCAATCTTCTGGAAAGGATCCAAAGATGGGCAACTCGAATGGTGAGATTGGCAGAAGGACAACCGTATCAGGTAAGACTCTGATTATGTGGGTACAGAGCTTGGCAACCAGGCACCTCAGAGGTGACCTGACTATCTGTTTGGATGATCCCACTGCTCCTCTGTAGTGGACTGATATAGTCGATTCCTTTCCTTTTGTTTGCATATTCAAAGAAATCCTTACTATCTTTCTTAAGCATCTTTTCTAATTTTCATAATAATAAATAAATTTCTGTTCATTCTTATTATGACTGAGGCCAGAAGAGTTTACATATTCATTGTGACGTGGAATTAAGTGGACCTAGAAATTTCTGGCACTACACTTTATGATGGACCTGAATCTGCAACCTCCTTGAAGCTACACATGCTAACCACTGGACAGTGGTCAACATGATTCATATTCATAGTAATTTGTTTACAGGCCAGCTTATTCTGTATTGAATACAGTCTGATGAACTATGTCTCCAGCCTCTTGTTTTTTTCCTGTTACTAATTCAGTGGTGTGTTTTATTTATTTTATTTTATTTTTATTTATTTATTATTATTATTTTTTTATCATCCATTTTAGATGCTTCCGTGAGTCATATCCTTTGAAAGATAAGATTAGTATCATCTAGAATAATCCCACTTAACATGTGTATTCCTTAGGAATTTCTTCTTAAAGATACAGCTGCTCCCACTGAATTGGATTCAAATGATATTTAAGGCCATCATAATCCCTCTTAAGAGAATGACAAACCCTTACTATTAATAACTAATGTTAAAAATTACTAAAGATTCATATTCCATGAATCTTTAGTAATGGCCACCTGAAGAATACTGCTTTCTCTAAGCACGTCTCTAACAAGTTGGATGTAGAAAACAGATCAGTGCTTCTCAAACTATCTGTGGTGAAGGACCAGGTTCCTTTTTTTTCCAGTCCATTGCAGACTGGTACTTTTGTAAAATAAGAATCTCGTGGACTAATAACGGATGAATAGTCGGGGAACTGTAGCGTTTGCGACCAATTTCCAATTCGTCATGGGCCACACTTTGAGTAGCACTGATCTAGATCATTCAGAAATTGACTGCTACTATGCATTTGTCCTGCTCACAAGTCCCAGCTATTTCCAGGTAGTTAAAGTTCCTCATAACAAAACATTCTGATTTTCTTGCATTCTGAAGTGCACATATACCTAATCATCATATTTGCTGCATTCATTAGATCTCTAGCACACTTTGCATCTCTGTTTGTTGTTCCACTCTTTATATTACATAAGACTCATTTAGTGTTATTCTGATATTGCTGCTAAGTGAGTTGTGCTTTGTATATTGATAATTTTTAAAAATTACTTATAAATATCATTTCAACTGTCACTTATTTAAATATTTTCAAGAATAATTTAAAAATGCTAAAAATATCTTTAGATGTTTTAATATATTTCTTACTGTTATTAATGAAATTAATATAATTTTTTAGCTTATGTAAGTGTGAAACCTTGTTTAATTATGACATCTAAATGACCTCCACTAGCAAATTATCATTTTGTGTTAGACTACAAACATGAAATTTGAACAGAAGTGAAAAATCCCTCCCATCCAGTTATCATCCTATTGCACTTACCTCTACTCTTTACAGAGTAATGAAGAAATCCATTAGCTGCCAACTCTTTAGCTACCTTGAAACTTTCCATTTGAACAGTGATTGTCAATATGGATTCTGTCAGTGTTGATCCACTGTTATGTATTGTGTTATGTTACTTACATTTTGACAACTTAATGGAAAAATCTGAACTGAAGCAATTACTCTTGACATTTCTAAGGCTTTTGATCATGTTTGGCATAAAAGTTTAAACAAGTTTGTGGATAACCTTATGGATTGCAAAATGTCTTTTGCAATTGTGTATCCAATTTTTTATCTACCCTCACTGCAAGTAATGGTATATAGTTTTGTGTCTTCTAACTTCTCCACTAATGCTGATGTTCCCTAAGGTTCTCTTCTTTCTCCCTCTCTTTTTCTTTTGTATATTAATGACCTTCTTCTACTGATGGAAATCCTGTTCATAGTTATGCTGATGATAGCACACTTTCTGGAACTACAAGTTGTTGTTGTTGTTGTTATTTGGTTTTTAGGAGCATTAGCAACTAAGGCCATATTGCTCCGGGATATGCGGTGGTCATTCCCTGAATGACCTTTCCGCATCCTCCGTATTTGGTGGTGACGGGCTCGAACCCCGGTCTAATCAAGAAGCGTGTGCTACGCACTGCTGCTCCTTCCCACCTGGCTACGGAGGCGCCGGAACTACAAGTAGTTTGAGAAAGTGTGCCTTCTGAAAGTTTACCTTCAGCTAATGGGTAGTTGCTTGCTGGAACAAGCTTCTATCTGTTGTTTTGGAAGTGGATAGTTTGATTAAGTTCAAGGAAGAACTGGGAAGAATTACTGATCAAATCAAGGAAGAATTACTGATCAAATTATTTACTAAATATTTTTTGGCCCCTGGGGAATTTTTTTCTTAAACTAACTTTGAAGTCAACATGTTAAAGGTAGGATGAAGTGGTTAGCTGTTGGGTAAACTGTATGTGTAAAAATAACCACCAGTGATCCGGCAAACTCACTAATCGGCATCCCACAGGTCCCAACGCTGCCAGATTAGAGACAGTTGACCTGTACTATATAATATTTGCTACTATTAATACTATACTAAAAAATGAGGCCACAGCATCCAGACTCCTTGCAGAAATAAGCTGGTGATTTTTTTATTCATTTATAGCTTACATGCTAAAGAGAAAAACAGTTGGCAGCTTGAGATCCTGAATTATATGAAGTAGAGAAGGCAAGAAGCACATGGAGTGAGAGGGTCAAGCTGCCAGTTGTCTTTCTCCTTAGTGATATTTTTATAGATTATTAAAAATGAAAAATGTGCTTTTTACCCACAGGTTTTTTTTTTTTTTTTTTTTTTTTTTTTTGCTGCCTTTGGAACATATCTTTTGTGTAATACATATCACATGCAAGTTAATACACATACTGATTGATGAGCCCTGTTTTTGTCATTTTTATCATTCGTAATGGTTCTAGAAATGCAATTTTTCCAATTTTTCTTCCAATTCTTGTATTAATGATCTTGGTAAAACACCTCCCACCATTCCCAATACGTTCCATTCAATGCCTCCTATGGTCTTTCATCAAAAGGATGTCAGAGGGATTTTGAAGAATCTTGATGCTAAGAAAGCTCCAGGTCCTGATGGTATTTCTCCACTTGTTCTCAAGTGGAGACATACCATCAGGACCTAGATCAATACCTTGACATGCTCCTGAACTTACTCCTGTTCTTTGCCACCTTTTTTCACTTTCTTATTGCAAAGGTGTTTTTCCTTCTGCTTGGAAATTTTCTCGTATCCAGCCAGTTCCTAAAAAGTTGACAAATCCCTCTTATCCGATTATCATCCCATTGCAATTACTTCTACTCTTTCTAAAGTAATGGAAAAATCAATTAACAGCCAACTCTTAAACTACCTAGAAACCTTCCATCTTATCAACAATTGCCAGTATGGATTCCATCAGTGTCGATCCACTGGTGATATTCTGGCTTATGTTACCCATTTATGAACAAATTCAATGGAAAAGTTCGGTGAAACACAAGCAGTTTGAGATGTCAAGAGCAAGCAGTTTCTCTTGACATCTCAAAGGCTTTCGATTGTGTTTGACATAAAGGTCTTCTAAATAAGCTTCCATCCTATGGTTTGCCAGCTGTTTTTTGTAATTGGGTATGCAGTTTTATCTCTGACCACTCACTAGTTAATGATAGATGGCTCTCTGTCTTCTAACTTCTCCACTAATGCTGGTGTCCCCCAAGGTTCAGTTCTTTGCCCCACTCTTTTCCTCTTGTATATTAATGATCTTCTTCCATTGACTGGAAATCCTATCCATAGTTTTGCCAATGATAGCACATTGCATTCCACTTTCCATTTTGAGAAACCTTGCCCTGCTCAATTAGCTTCAACTTCTTGAATATCTGCTACCAATTCCTTAAATGCCGTTCTCCAGGTAATTCTCCAATGGGGCAAAGACAACTTAGTTGATTTCAATCCTTCTAAAATTCAATCTTGTCTTATACCTCGCAAAATGGATTCTTCTGCTCCTATGCTTATCTTTGGTGACACTCCGATTTCTGGGCAAGATGATATATATCTTTTGAGGATTACCTTGACTTCTAAGCTCTCTTGGCACAAGTACCATTACAAATATTGCTTCCTCTGCATCTAAAAAACTTGATTTTCTCTTTCGCTCTTGGCGTTACTTTTCTTCCAAACAGCTATTCGCTCTGTACAAATTGCAAATCCACCCTACCATGGAATATTGTTCCCATATCTGGGGCAGTGCCCCTAAAACCTCTCTCAGGATTCAGATTCCATTCAGAAGAGGGCAGTTAGGTTAATTAATGACTCATCTCTAACAGAGTCTCTCCACTCCCTGTCTCATAGATGTACTGTTTCTGCTGCATGCCTTTTCTACAGATACTTCTACAGGCACTGTGGCTTGGGTAAAGAAAGCCTGCACGAGAACGACGACAAACGTCGGATAACTTACGCGGTAAATTAGTTTGCCGATACGGCACTCTAGCGCTGCTCACTCGGTAAACAGACGGTAGGTGTTATCGGACTGGAGCAAAGTCGAGAACGATATACTGATTGACAGGTAGGCGTGGCAAACAATGAAATGATTGGTGGTGGGCGCGACAGACGACAAGCTACTGTGTAGTCATTGGTTGGCATTATGATGTGTATTTACCAGTAAAGAACGGTGCATAATAGTTTTGTAATAAACGGTGAACAGGTAATATTGGCGATGAATCTTTTAAAGATGGAAGAAATTTGTAAGGAAAATGAAACTTTGCTTGATTTATTGATGAAAACTAAATTGATAAGACCGAAATTGTACTGTTTTAAGTGCAATGATTATTTTAAACTAATTGAATCACGAACAGAGTCATGTGGAAAGTTGTGGTTTTGCAAAAAATGTTCTTCACGAGTTTCTTTATTGAAACATAGTTTTATGGAAAATACAAAAGTTTCATTGAAAAAGATAATGTACATTATATACTTTTGGTCAACGTGCACGCCAGTAACTAAAACAGCATTCCATCTGGAAATTTCGAAAGTGACAGCAATTAAGTTTTATAAGAAACTAAGAGATATTTGCGGATTGCAGTTAATAAAAAAACCCATTAAGTTGGGTGGATCGGGGAAAATTGTAGAAGCAGGCGAAACTGTACTGGTAAAACCAAAACATCACAGAGGACGAAATTTAACTGCTAAGAAGAAATGGGTGTTTGGTGTGTTCGAAAGAGAATCTAAATTCGTCTTCATGAAATTGATAAAAAATCAGAAAGCAAAAACTCTTTTGCGCATTATTAGAAAAGTAGTGAAGAAAAATACTACCATCATAACAGATGAATGGCGTGCATATAACCGTATTACGGCCTTAGAAAAAAAGAAGTACAAACATTTAACGGTGAAACACAAGGAACATTTTGTAGATCCACATACAGGAGCACATACGAATAATATCGAAGCCCAGTGGAAGAAACTAAAAAGTGTAACTAAAGGAGTAAATGGCAGCTGTAAACATATGTTGATGGGTCACATTAATGAATATATGTGGCGTCAAATTTATGGGAAAAATCATGAAGATACTTTTCACAATATTGTTACTCAAATTGCGAATAGCTATTCAGGTCCAACTGTATGATTTGTACTCATGAATTTTTTTTCTGAGAAAGTTTCGTTCCGTTCATTTTATGTTCTTCATTGTGTTTTTTTTTTTTTTTTTCTCATATTAAAAGCAGATTTTTGGAGTTGATGAGTGCTTTTACTGTATTATTGATTTAGGTTTGGTTACGAAAAAAGGAAAAGGTTTCTTTGTTTTTCGTTGTATTTCATAACCTGAGCTTAAATGGTAGGTTAGGAAATAAAAGAGAAGGTTTCCTTGTATTTCGCGACCTAAACTTAAACGTTAGGTTGGGAAATAATAGAAAAAGAAAGAAAGATTCTTTATATATACAGTATACTGAATAGCTATTAAGGTGCTGATTGACGTTATGATACGTGTGTATCCGCATGAGTGTCTTTAAAAATAAAAGTACATTAATAAAAAAATTAATATTTTATTAATAAACAATTTATGTGCTAGTCCACTCATGATTCTAAAGAAAAAAGGTTAGGTTACCCCCTCCATTTCGGGAGAGGTTCAAGCTCCCATGGGATTCAAGTGGAGGTAACCTGACCTATTTTCACCATTAGGGCATATTATTG
The DNA here is from genome assembly GCF_048544385.1 of Mastigoproctus giganteus. Classification (NCBI taxonomy): domain Eukaryota; kingdom Metazoa; phylum Arthropoda; class Arachnida; order Uropygi; family Thelyphonidae; genus Mastigoproctus; species Mastigoproctus giganteus. The sequence continues at coordinate 78,689,200 of NC_143588.1, forward strand.
AACAAGAAAATAAAAATACGGTCATAAAAAAATTTATTTTTTTATGAATGTATTTCTAAATATGACTGATTCTAAAGAAAAAAGGTTAGGTTACCCCCTCCACTTCGGGAGGGGTTCAAGCTCCCATGGGATTCAAGTCGAGGTAACCTGATCTTTTTTCACCGTTACAGTAAATGTTAGGGCATGTACGATTAGGACAAGTTACCATTAGTGCTGCTACAGTGATACTAAAGCGATGTTATCGTGTGTTGTGTTCGCGCGCCAATCAGCACGTCGTTTGCCACGCCTACCTGTCAATCAGTATATCGTTCTCGACTTTGCTCCAGACCGTTAACACCTACCGTCTGTTTACCGAGTGAGCAGCGCTAGAGTGCCGTATCAGCAAACTAATTTTCCGCGTAAGTTATCCGACGTTTCTCGTCGTTCTCGTGCAGGCTTTCTTTACCTTCGCCGGCACTGTTCTTCTGATTTGGCTTCTATAATTATTGCTCTCTCTTTCAAAACAGTCCGAACACATGCCAACAATGCCGTTTTCTGGAACAACCTTCCTTCATATGTATTTCCTGAAAATTACATTCTACAGAAGTTCAAGTCTAATGCCAACAAATATCTTCTTTCATCTTCTCAACCTCCAACCCAAGCATGGTACTAAGTACTATAGGTTCTAATACCTCTTGTATTTGGGGTTTTCATAACAAAAAAAAAAATTACAATGAACAGCAAGGACTTACTATAAAAGCTGCAGTAAGTGGGAATATATACAATAAAAACTTAAATTAAAATCAATGTTAGAAGCTTTAAATAGTAAAGAAGTGGGATTAAAAAAAGTAATCAATATGATAAGTAGGTATCATATGTCTGTCTCTGCCAAAGACATATGATACCTACTTATATGTCTCTGCCAAAGACATATAAGTAAGTATCATATGTCTTTGGCAGAGTATTACATTAAAGAGCCAAATGCAGATCTTGTGTACCCAACTTATCCCATAAGAATATTATTATCACAGATTGGCCATTGTATACCAACAATTTGCAGACATCACAAATAGATTGCTCTTGTCCTGAGTTCAAAGCAACTCCCAACACATGCATTAACATGTCTTTTGCTCCTCCTCCATGTACTCACATATACACACTCACAATAAGTTGTATACTGGAGATTGCTGCTACTCACTTTGAAAAATATTATTTTTGCCAAATACTAGAGTAAGGGGGACTGATGGAAGATGCTAAGTAGAAATGAGAGCAAAAAATGATACTTGTAAATGTGAAACCATTGATAATAATGGAAATGTTAATTGAGAAGAGAATGTTGGAAAAGGCAAAGTTGGTATTTTTTGGATATGAATGTGTTATACTGAAAAGCATACTTTATGTAAAACAAGTAGAAATTTAATGCCCTGATTTTACCCCTTCCTTGGACTCCTTCACTAATTATAAATACAGTAGATTAAAGACTGGCAGTTTTCCAAAATAATTTTAAATTGTAGTAGGAGATAGACAGCACACAAGGAAATACATACTAAATATACTGACATGTGACCTGGGAGGAGGCTACTATTGGATGTAGCCAAAATCAGTAGCCAGTGAATGATTGGACTGCCCATGTCTCTTGTAAGGTTGGGCTCTAGGAGAGAGAAATGGCATTCTGTTGCTTGGAATGGAAGTATGTAAGGAAGATGCAGGGGATAGAAGGATAATAGGGTTGTAGTGTGGGGAGAGGGGATTATTTATTAAGCCAAGCTCTGATCGCCCAGAGATTATTTTAACAGTTGAACTAGGGATGTGTAGTTACTCTTCCTGTGTTTCTGTTTCATTGTCATGCATCTGTGATATCCTTACATTGAAGTAAATATGATAATAATGTATTAATTTTTAAAAAAATTAATATCTTTACTGGATAACTGCATAATTTTTAAAATTATTTTAATTTCAGATCCAGATGCTGATTCTCACAAAATTCTTCAAACTGCTCAGGCACTTGTAAGAAAAAACTATCTGATTTATAATACTACAATTCAGGTTGAGAAATACAATCCAGAAACAATGCAGTGCTGTAAACAGTGTCAAGGGCCTCCACCATGAGAACTACATCCAAAGTAAACTTTTTCTTATTAATAAGATGCTCATTTGTTGTAGGGAAAGTGCAACGTTTGTGTTCTTACTATAGACAATTTGGATTTCTTGCATTCCAAGTGAATCTGACAGTTTTTATATACAAATGTGCCTTATTATTTTTTAAGTTAGCACACTACAGAATTTTCCTTGGCTCCAACTATGTCACATTTGTATTATGAAAGAATCAAAATGAATATCATGAGGAATGATGTGTAATTATAAATTTTTACTTTGATTTTTATGACTTTACCTCTTAATTATGATTGTTTTATTTAATGAAGAGAATCATATATAAGCAGGTTCGATTATTTGAACTTGTTTATATATGATTATATTATAAAGTTCTGTGATATATTATGATAAGTATAACTGCATATGGTACATTAAATTGCAATTAGCCTGCTGGAAACATAAAATTCTTTATTTCTGTACTTTGAAATTCTGCTACTAGCCATTATTGGTGTTATGACTTGATTTCATGTGGATGTTATCACAATTTGAAGAATGTTATCTGTCATATCCAATATAATTTACATATCAAAACCTAATTTCCATGATTTCCATGAATATTATTCCTTATTGAATAAAAAGGTGTTTTTTTTTTTTTTTTTCTCCTTACTATCCTCTTTCTGTGACCATGACCCCAGAGCATTCTGTATTGTTTTAGGTTTATTTTAATATTGCAGTCCTTTGCTGTATGTGGGCAGTTCTAATTACTATAGGATATCAATTATTTGAACCTGCTCATCCAACGTATTGATTATCTCAGTCAGTAAAGACTGACAGATAGGACAGTCACATGTACTGTGCATATATGAGTTTATTTTAATCAATGAAAATACTTTAATAATGAATATTAAACAATATTAGGTGGAAAAAACATAAATATAATGAGTTTTTATTTCCTAAATATGAAAGATTTTTAAAATAATCTAAAGTATAGCTGCATTTGCAATTCTGCTGTTATACTCTAATTTATTGCTTAGAAAGTGTTTTTTGATGTTTGGAATTCTGTTGGCTTAGAACTCATGAAAAGGATAAGAAATTTTGTTCTTGTAGGAACTTGACTTAGAGTAATGCATTCAGTATCAATTGCCAAACAGTATTTCCCATTTGATTACTTTTAAAATCTTTAAAGATATATTTTAATTAATGCTTCTGTGTACTATAGTCTATTATTTATACTTGTGATTGAGTAAAATGTATTGTGTTGTATTGTCTGTTTTGTTGTGTTCATGTTAAATTTATTGTACTTGCTGACTTAAACTGTCAAGAAAATAAAATCATTTAGAGTACAAAGTATCATTTGTATATTTAACTGGAAAAATTACAGAGAATATAATATAATATATATACAAATAACTTCCAAGGTCACCAGTAACTTTGGAATTAAATTTATATTACCAGTGAATGACAAAAACAGTTATAATGTTTATATATGCATGATCTGTACTGATTGTAATAAAATATTCCATGAAATTATACACTCTTAACAGTTCATGCATAACAATCATTGTCCAAGTTACAAAAGAATGCAGGCAACGTTCAAAAGTTCCTCGTTTGCTATTTTGTTACTTGTTTATTATATCTATAATTTTCACAGTTAAATATGCAAATCTTAGTTTTACATTGCAACTTTTTTTTTTTTCTAAACAGTGTAAGACACTGGATATAATAATTTTAATATGAATGATTATATCTGGCTATCATTGCCTTTTTTGTTATGTTATTGTTGCAAAAATGTCTGTGAAAGATAAACATCATTGTACTATTCATCAGTAACAAAATTAATATAATTTAAAAATTGAAGAAAGGTTTTATTGGTACCAGCTTAGCTACCAAATAGAGTAAGATCTTGTTAATTTGAAGTTTAAGGGACTGTAATAAATCCATTTCAGTTTAAAGGGGTTTGAAGTATCCATACACGATAAGAAAGTCAGTATTGATCAACAGAAATTTTGTCAGATACTCTTTTTTTTACTTGGTTATAAAATTTTCAGTTCTCATTTAAAATGTTAAGAATTGTTTATTTTTGTTGTGGTAGACACTTCTGAGTGGACAATGTGCTAATTTAGTCAATTTATGAACAATGACAATTTTAAAAATTCAATCAGTTTCTTGCATGCTATAACAGATTACTGTTTTGTTTTTGCTGCCATTACTAATCATACAGCTCCATATATACAATCTGTACATTAAAAGAAGAGCTATGCTATTTATTATGTATAATTGCACATACCTCTCTTTTTTTGTCTTGTGGGGGGAGGGAGAGTCAGTCCATTTGGGATATTATTTGCTTGTAATCCATGCAGCAAGGTAAATGTTCTTTTCTTTTGGTGCTATTATTCATTCAGTAAACTTCATAACTGAATGCAGACTTCCCTTGCAAATTATAGCTGTATAATCTGGTCATACAGCATTTTCACAAGCTGGTGACTAGTTTGACATCTGCCGACCGGGCTAGCCAGGTGGGTCAAGTGCCTGCCTGGGAACCCATAGGTCACGGGTTCGAATCCCGCCTCAGATCTGAGTAAAATGCAAAAACTTTGGGAGGTGCATTATGGCCACAGAAGCCGATTGCCAACAACTAACAAAAAAATAATAATAAAAATAAGTTTGACATCTCTTTAGAACAGCTGGATTTTTTTTTTTTTTTTTTTATGTGTTAAAAAGTCAGTGTTTGTGAAATAGATTAACCATTGAAGTTGCTTGAAAAGGAAAACATTGGTGTCAACTATATGCTAAAATAAGAACATAACCAAAAAATATATTTTAAATATGGAGGTATGTGATAAAAATTATCTTTTAACTTGGCTTAGCAAAGTAATATTAAAAATGAAAGGAACTCTCCTGAAGCTGGTCCTGTGGCTAATGTTTTCCATAAATAGCAACTTAATTTATGCACAAAAAAATATTAAATTCCACACAATTGTCGAGTGGTCAGGCATGAGGGTGTATAAGTACATGTGCCTTGAGTGACTGGGGTTCAAGCCCATGTCTGCTAAATACAGTGCTGTTTCTTGTATTCTCTCTATCTTGTGAACTCCTCTGACCATGTGGTCATCCTGGAGTGTAAACAGAAAATTTATTTATTTATTATATAAATATTGGTATTAGTAGCTACCTGGCATGTGCTCATAACCATAAGTATATTATATCTATAAACATATATGTACGTGAGTTGATTCGCACGTTGTGCAAGGTTGAAAACCCCAGAAATCATAGATTTTTACAGCAGTACCCACATGCTAGTCTCTCTCTCTCTCTATATATATCCTTAGCCATTTACTTAGTCAAACTGATTACCATTTCATACAAGTACTCTATGACTAGCTTACATAGCTGTAATTATTTGAAGTAGTCCCTGCTAAGTTACTAAGTTCACTGCATAAGTGACAAGATTACAAGCAAATAACATCACAAAATATGGATGCCCTTTCTTTAGTAGGTCTGTCGTGACGCAATATAACCTTGTTATTTTTGCACCATAAAAAATCAAATCAAAATCTTTAGCAGGTAAGTACAATTATGTATAATAAACAATATAGTGCTTATTGTAGTGCACAGCTCTCAAAAATTAAACAACATGACTATTATGGCAATAAAAATGAAACTGCAATCTTTCATTATTGTATGCAAGAAACTGAGAGAAAAATTAACGGTAGTAAAATTTTTTTATATGTACTATATTGAATAAGGTGGTTTTTTTTGTTTTTTTTCCCTCTCTCTTAAGTGCATCCATTGTTATTCTCTCACATTGAGCAATAAATGCAATGACGTAAAGGAAGATGTACTGCATCTGTGTTGAGAAATTAAGCATTTTGTATTCAGCATATTTTGGTAGTATAGTAAACCCCCGCTATTCGCGGTATCTGTATTTGCGATCGCTGATTTAATATAAAATGAAACATTAAAAAAATGTGAATTTTAAAGTGCCGTGAATATTTTCCACCATAAAAAAAACACGGGCGTGGCTAAAATTATCTTTCCCAGTCAAAACAGCGTTCAGTGGGTGGGGGAGGCGGGTGACAAAATCGCGAGCGTGGATGTTTCTCGCTAATCCTTGTTCGGTATGTGTTATGCGCTTGTCATGGAAGGTTTGGTCGTTTGCTTTTAATTTATATGCTTATAAATTTATCAATTTATAAATTGATATGCTTACAAAAGCGATAAATCTACCATTTTGCAGTGTAAAACAGACTTTTTCGAGTGTGTTAACGGAAGAAAGTGCCTGTATTGTGGGGCGCCTCCGTAGCCAGGTGGGAAGAAGCAGCAGCAGTGCATAATGCACGCTTCTTGATTAGACCGGGTTTCGATCCCGTCACCACCAAATACAGGGATGCGGAAAGATCAGGGAATGATCATCGCATATTCCCGGAGCAATATGGCCTTAGTTGCTAATGCTCCTAAAAACCAAATAACAAACAAACAAACAAGCCTGTATTGTGGACAAATTCTTTTTTACCCGTACAAAAATATGGCTACGAATAACAAGGGAAATGTGAAAATATCAAAGAAGGTGATGATTAGCGAATAAAATTGAGTTATTAGACAAAATTTCTAATGGTGAAAGTGTCTCTTCAGTGGCAAAACATTATAAAATCAATGAGTCAACGGTACGATCAATCAAAAAATTGGAAGAAAAAATCCGCCGTAGTGTCCGTGAAAACACGCTATTTGCTTCAAAAATTTGGCTAAAGCATGGCATACTTTTTTTGTTATTATGGGAAATTTTCATAATCAATAATATAATGAGATTAGATCCGTTTACTGATTTGCAGAGGCGTTTCACTGGCGGCATATTCTTATTTAAAGGTGGGCGATACTTTTTTTTAAGAGATAAATTAATGTAATTGTAATTCTTTAATATGTTCTAAATATTCTTAATTTTACTGAAATATCTATTTGCACAAACTGAATTAAAATATTTCTCAAGAGAAATTTATTTGACTAGAGTGACTGGATGATAAATAAAATTGCTCCCTAATTGGCCCCCAAGTATGCATTCATAACTGTAAGTGTCTGTAGAAATGTGTATTATGGGTCAGTTTGCATATTATTGTAGGCTACAAAACAAGGAATAACTTGCAGAGAAAACCCTACTCCCTCCACCTGAGATTGGATGAAGAGGACTTTTAAAAATTCCTCCAGTCATGAACAGGATTTGAACTTAAATCTCTCCAAACAAATGGTATGCAGTGATGTGTCATGCCAGTGAGCCTGCCACAGAGGGCTTGATTTGAATCAACACCAGAAATAAAATAATAAAATCAAAATTTCTATAGCTTAACATAAATTAAAGAGAGCATGGAGTCCTAAAATTTTTCACTAATCAACGTGATCATTCATAACAGTGGCTGAAATAAACTCAGTTTTAACAAGCATTTTAACAGTAAGTCACTGTTACTTCTACTAATAGAGTTTCATTAGTTAAGTCTCTGCTCCCACAGCACATTCTACCTGAACTTGCAGTTCAGGTAGAAATGTGCTGTGGGAGCCATTCAAAATAAATTCTTAATGGTAATGAGCTTGTGTAGCCATAATTTTACTATGCTGTTCTATCCTCTCTCTTCCTTTTGAATCTCTGATGAAATAGTGGGCACTATCGAAACTTGAAAATTGTCCCTTTATGTGTAATATGCAATACAGATACTCCCTGACTTCCGACCTATGACCATTCATAGTTACAACAGTTGCATATATTAAATTTACAAAAAAATTTTTTAAATAGCAAAAAAATTTTAAAAATAGAATTCGAGTCCTAACAATAAGTTGCACTTGCTGATGATAATGTATGACAATTACAGCATTCCATGCTTAGTACGGCATCATTGAGCCTAGCTACTCTCAGTATGACTCGTTCTCTCTCTCTCTCTGTTCTTCAAAACTAGTGAACGTAATATTATTGTGTGTGATTCCCAATCTTTTTGTTATTTCAGGAACCAAACTACCCCAAATTAATATGGCTAGTAAATGTAAAATTGATTCACCATCTCCTATCAAGAAGAAGAGAAACACAATAAGCTTAGAGATGAAGCTGAATATAATAACACAACACGAAAAAGGTAAATCCATAACGAAACTGGCTCTTAACTTTGCCTTATCTCACTCGACTATATCCACCACCACCATCATCATTATTATTATTATTAATAGCCATATGGTGCAAGGAAGCCTGAGGCTTATGCTGCACCAGGAAAAAAAAAGTTCCTGAGTTACACCCTGAGAGAGAGAGAGAAAGAGAGAGAGAGAGAGAGAGAGAGAGAGAGAGAGTCAAAAGTAGAAGGGAATCACCAAGAAAGAGAAGAATGATAATATCCAGCTCAGGACCTTGGGTGTGCCAAGCCCATACTCACCAGATGTGAGCCCCCGGGGTTATGAAGGACAAAGACAGAATTCGTGAAGCAGTAAAAGCATCAATGCCTATCAACTCAATAATAATGAAAAAAAAAAAAAAGAACTGGGCCTATTCATGAGATGGAAAAGTTATAGTTGCATGGATAGAGGATCAAACTCAGAAGCATGTACCCCTGAGTTTATTAGTTATTCAGGCTAAAGCAAGGGGTCTTTTCAAAACGTTAAAGTTACGTGCAGGAGATGACTACAAACATTTGTTGCGAGTCATGGATGGTTCAATAGATTTAGAAAACATTGCAATTTGCATAATGTGAAAGTAAGTGGGGAAGCAGCTAGTGTGGATACAGAAGCTGCTGAAGCTTTTAAGGAAGAGTTTAATCTTATTGTTGAAGGAGAATATTTCATCCACATTGAATATTTGCCCAAGCAAATATTCAATGTGGATGAAACAAGCTTATTTTGGTAAAAATGCCTGAATACAACCACAAAGAAGCTAAAACAATACCAGAATTTAGGGCATTCAAAGATCATGCTACCCTGCTTTTTGAAGGAAATGTAGCAGGATATAAGATAAAATCATTGATGATTTATCATTCTCAAAATCCAAGGGCTTTAAAAAATATCAAACACACCTGCCAGTATTTTATCGGCATAACAAAAAAACGTGGATGACCATACTGTTGTTGGAAAATTGGTATTTAAATTGTTTCATCAGAGAAGTCAAGAATTATTGTCATGAAAAAGATATCCCATTTAAAATTTTGTTAACGTTGGATAATACACCCAGACATCCAGTGCACCTGGATGACATTCACCCTGATGTTAAAGTAGTGTACCTTCCATCAAACACAACAATTATCCAACCATTAGATCAAGAAATTATTGCTGCATTTAAAGCTTATTACCTTCAAAAGACTTTTTCTCAGTCTATTACTGCTACTCAAAGCAGGCAAACTCGGAGAGAATTTTGGAAGGCTTGTAACATTTTGCATTGCACAATGAACATAGCTGCAGCATGGAATGAGGTTACTAATAAATGCATGAGCAGCATATGGAAAAATCTCATGGAAATTCGTGTCCCTAGATTTGATAATGATAATGCTATTACCGAGATTAGTAACAAAGGTGTAGAATTTGGAGAACAGCTGGAATTGGAAGTGGATGCAAATGATGTGGAGCAGTTTGTCAAAAACACAGAAGAAGAATTAATGTTGAGCTGATTGAGCTGAACTATAAGATGTTATAAAAGAAGAGAGAGGAAATGCAGAAGAAACACCAGAGCCCGCAAGAAAGTTTTCAGCAAAAAAGATGGTAGAGTCATTTGCCATAATTAATAAGGGAATGCAGATGTTGGAAGAAATGGATCCAAATGTTGAAAGATATTCAAATGTGTACAAAACTATTCAAGATGCCCTTGCTTGCTACAGGAGATCTACAAGGAAAAGAAAAAGCAAAGTGCATCAACATTACACAAATTTTTCAAGATTTCCACTGTTCCTTCGCCATCATCTGCTGAAAAGTCTAGCAACTCTTTATCTTGCTCAATGAATAATTTTAATGTCTTTAATTGTGAAATTTTTACTTCCCTTTTCTTATTAAATTTATTATTTTCTTATTAACCTTAGGAACCATACCACTATATTACCATTGTTATTTATATTAAATTTATGATGGAAGTACCAGAACAGAACTCTTAAGTCGTGGAGTATCTGTATTTTCCTTCAAATTTAGATTTATATAAAATTCAACAAAATCAGAGGGTACATGCATTATATCCCAGTACAAGTGATTTCAGCTTTTCTTCTAGACAGATATACCATGTCTTTATTTCTGATATATTGCATCTTTGCAGACTTTTTGGAAATTTATTCTAATTTTTATTGTATATGTGTGTGTTTGTGCGCGCGCGCACACACACACACACACACACACACACACACACACAGCATGGTGGAATCCTAAGTAGTTTTATTTTGTGCTACACACAGGTTTTGCCATATTGCAGTTTTTTTTTTTTTTTTTTTTTTCATTCTACTTCAGAACACTATTCCTTTGACATGGCAAAATATTTCATCAAGAAGAGCATTTTTAGAAGTTTCCCACATAGAGCAAATTCCCATTTATCTTCTCACCTCCTCTGCCCATCTAGACACCTAGTAGAACTCTGTTGTCAGCAGTTTTGTAACTTCAGTTTCACTGAAGCTTGTGTTAGACAACAACATAGGTTCCAGGGACCTTTAAATTAAAAGCCAGTGAACACTTATTGGCAAGAGTTATAAACCACAAAACTGCACCAAACAAATCTTATACTCAATGAAAGTTAATTGCTATCATCAACCAAACCTAATGTGATATATCACATTGACATTTCAAATAATTGGTATATTAAATCTATTCATTGTTATGGACTGTAGTCATTCACTGTTTAATTGCATCCGTAGTAGCAAAATTTGATTCGATTTTCTCTATGTTCACCGTATAAAAATCTCTTTTGGTATACTCATAAGTAGCTAAACCTTTATGTACTGGGGTGCTGAATCAACCAGTTAGGGCACATGTTTTTTTTTTTTTTTTTTATGACTATTACTTGATTGTAATAGTAGTAATATGATAATCATTGTAAATGTAGAAGACATCTTATCTAATGCTATCAGGACTGGTGGTTAGTTGATTAATTTTTAAAAAGTTGATTAAGTAGGGAATCGTGAAAAAAGTTACATATATGTAACATAAGAATTTTATTTTCACTTAACACGTACATGTACTTTCATTTACATAAAATCAATAATTTCATCTGTTTAGATGATGAAATGTAGCATTTTGCAACATAGCCCCTTCAGTGTTTTTTTTATAAACATCACATTGTTGCCTGTTGAATCAGGCTGTTGTTCAGTATAATATTAATCATTTTGGTGGCTACATGAGAAATATTTGGCCCTGGATTTGATTCAATCTTTTCTTCATGTTTGGATTATTCTGTTTCTGTTATAGTTTTATAATTTCTGCATTGTCCATAATTTCATTTTCCAACAAATTGTTAGAGATATTTTAGAAAATGAAAATTTTCACTACATAATTCTTAATTTAAGCCCAGATCAGTACGGTATCAGTACCTAAGTACAGTTTTATTTTGTGCTTTTGCCATTTTGTCAATTACATATGCATTAAAGGTAGGTTTATTTTGTTTTTTTGTGTACAACAAAACAACAAACTGTCTTCAGAAAACAGTTATTTTATTTTTATTTATTTTTTATTTATAAAAACTTGTTCTATGAAAATTTGGCAAATCTTTTATCTTCATTAACAAAATTCCACACTTTATGAAGTATAAGCAAATTCCACACTTTATGAAGTATAAGCAATTCCTAAAGGAAAAATTTGTGTACTTTTTCCTGGCTGCATTTTTATCAGTCATTAACAGTTTCTAAAAGCTCTTTGCAAAGTTTTTTTTTTTTTTTTTCTTTCTTTCTTGGATAACAGTAAAGTATGGTTTGAACAGAGTTGTCATTTTCCCCCCTAGAAGAAGCTTCTTTCTTTACTACTTCTGATGCCAGTTGGATTTCATTCCATCTGTACCTTATATGTTTTTTAGATTGTTTCTTTTGGTAGATTTATAATATGAGCATACCCTTCTGCAGAATTAGTGGAGCTTGAAATTTGCTGTTTTATGAAGATGAAAAATACTGTTATAACCTTATAAATGTATAACCAACCAATGTTAATAAGAATAAAAAAGCAGCATTAAGCATTATATAATCAAGGTGTTTACTCCTGCTGTCCAAACACTTGGCAGATTCTGAAAAGTAATTATATGATAATCATGTACTGTTGCTTGTTTATAGCCAGCTCCTGTCTCCTTTCCACTGGTGGACAATAAGACAAATATATATATATTTTTTGTGCATCAGCAGTAGTCCTTTATGGGTATGAAGGCTCTCCCAAAAAAGATAACTGTGACAATACTAATGTTTACTCAGCATTGAAAACTAGCAGAAGTGAATTAGCATCCTTGTTCTTACCTAACAACCCATTACAATTCATGTTTGTGGATGTGCTCTTTAATGAAATACAGCTACCCACAGGATATGTGTTTAGAGTAGTTCTGCTCTGTTTTTGTTGATGTCTTGATTCTGGAGAAATGATTAATGCTGAGTGTTATTATTGAACCCTGGATCATTTGCACCTTGCCATTTGCAGAAAAAGATGTGGCTTACTGCAGAGGCATTATTTTGGAGCACAACAGTGAAACATCCAAATTGAAAAGGTCTAAAGAGTTATTTTGTTGCATGTCAGTGTCTGAATTCATACCTGGCTGAAAAGATATTACTTTGAAGTGCTGATATTCACCTCATAGTCTGGACGCTAGTGCCTTCAGATTTTCATCTGTTCAACCCTTTGAAGAAGTATCTTTCCAGTTTGGATACAACTATGATCTGCAGATTGCAATCCCCACTTGGCTTCATATGCAAGACAGCAAGTTTTGTGACCTTGGAATTGATAATTTGATCCAGTGATGGGTTTAGTGCCTTGATCACTACAGGGATTATGTTGAAAAATAGTGAACAAGTGTGCCATCATTTGTATAAACAGTGGTCTTCATAAAATTCTATGCTTTGTAGCAGTTATCTTAATTTTGGGGCAACCCTCATATCTTGTAATAAATTTACAGCTTCCATTAAATTTTGCAGTTTGTAGTCTAAGGTATCAAAAAATTATGAAAAAATTAAGTTTATTTTTACTTTTAGATAATCAGGATTAAAACACGGTCTTCCTCCCTCTTTGCTGTTCCACCTTCTAGTGGGAACAAATTGTATGTGAATTCAGAATATTTTGAGTAAACTCCAGTCATATTTTGAAAAGTGGAAAAAATAATATATATAAAAAGCAGTAGTTAAAAACATTCCCAACCTCAATACAAAATGACTAGTGCTATAGTGTACTGCTTGCTTTTAGCAACATAAATACTCTATACTTATAATGTTAATCATGAATGTTACTATATTATATATATAATGTAAAAAATCATTAATTACAGAAATTATATCACTAAAACTGAGAACTCCTATACATAGATAGATATTCGATAAGGAAAGGACGTGTATTTACATAACCCAGATGCACAACTAGGTTGTCACTTTACATATTCTGATGTGTTTCTGTTAAAATAAATAGTTTTTCACAATTGGAATTCCATATGCTACTTATTTAATAAAAACAAAAAGTGAAAATAGTGGGAAATTTGAGAAATACATTACTATAAATAGTGGTAATGTAGGTAACAGTATTACATATATACCATCTTTAGCTTCATTTTTTGCCAAAGCATAAAGAAGCCAATAATTTTTTAATTAATTAATGTAAAATTATTAGGGAATGCTATATAATTAAATAGTATATAACAGAGCTATGGTGCTCAATACGTTCTATGTTGACGTCAATATTTGTAGAAGAATAAGAGACATTTACCTCAATATGATACGTAGAACACTTTCGTATGATACTCTCCAGAAATTAAAATGAATAAAAGATTAATGCAAAATGATTACAGTAAAAAATCAATTGAAAAATTCAAAAATTAATTAAAATTCAAAAAAAAAAATCAAAATTAAACGATTTTCCTTCCTGAAGCAGGCAATTCTTTTCAACTGTATGTGATCACAGGAATGGAAATTACAGAGTGTGTGAGCTTTAATCTTAAATAGAGAGAGATTGTCTTCGAGCATGTGCGCAAAAGATCACGATTCAGAGATTAGATATGGATGGCAAATGTTAATAAATTCTCGTGTAATTTAATTTTGATGGTTTCTGCACTTAATAGTCTCGTATAATTATGTAGGACACTTAAGTATTTTGGCCTCGTTAAATAAAAATTTGTTTTTCGTTATTGGCATGAAAGGCTAATTTTGATGCACCTGAATGTGAAGCACGAACTGAGAACGCGTGCTGTTTTACACAAACAATCAGTGGGAATTGCGTAGATCCTTGGTAAGAGGAGTCACAATCACTGCAAAAAATGTTGTATACCAAATCATTTATTTGTGTTGCAAAAGAGGAAAAGACCGAGCAAATTGTTCAGTATAGCGTGTAATTTCTGTATTGGTCTGGCCACAATCTTAAATTCAGTATGTTTAAAGAATCTGTTAAGCTGCTTATGCCACTCTTCAACGTATGGGTGTTAATATTGATGTTACTATTGTTGGTTGGTGTAGTTTTTTTGTATCCTATTCTTAGCTTGTACCCTCATTTGGTTTATTGTAGCAAGGGGTTAACCCCTGCTTAATAAATCTGCTGGTTAATATCTGTATATTCAATGACGGAATCTGCTTTAGACTCAGAAATACAAATATTAACCAGCAGATTCTTAAACAGCCCCTTGCTACAATAACCTGAATTAGGGTTCAAGCTAGGATAGGATACAAAAAACTACACCAACCAACAATAGTAACATCAAAAAATACTTTATTTCTGTCCCATACATTGAACAGTGACACAAGCAGCTTAACAGATTCTTTAAGGATACCGAATTTAAGATTGCGGCCAGACCAATACAGAAATTTCACTCTATATTGAACAATCACTCAGTCCTTTTCTCTTTCGTGACACAAATAAATGACTTGGTATACATTTCTTGCAGTTATTGTGACTCATCTTACCAAGGATTACGTGATTTCCCCCTGATTGTTAGCATAAAACAGCATGGCGTCCTCAGTTTGTGCTTCTCTTTCGGGTCCGTCAGAATTAGCCTTTCACGCTGTTAACAAAAAACATACATTTTTATTTAATGAGGCCAAAATACTTAGTGTCCAACGTAATTATACGAGACTATTAATTGCAAAAACCATCAAAATTAAATTACATGAGAATTCTATTAACGTTCACTGTCCATATCTAATCTCTGATTCGTGGTCTTTTGCACACATGTGTGAAGACAAATCTCGCTGTTTCAAGCTCACACACTCCGTAATTTCCATTCCTGTGCTCACGACATATGGTCGAAATGCATTGTCTGATTCAGGAAGGAAAATCGTTTTTCAAAATTTACGTTTAACTTTTATTTTTTTTATTTTTTGAATTGCTTTCAATTGATTTTTTACTGTAATAGTTTTGCGTTAATCTTTTATTCATTTTAATTTCTGGAGAGTATCATACGGAAATGTTCTATGTATCATATTCTCTTATTCTTCTACAAGTAGTCTTCCTGTTTGTACTTAGGCTTTGAAATGTTATTTATGCATATTGTATACATAATATATATATATAAAGAATTTCACTCATCAATTGCATAGTGATAGTTGCAATAGCATCATTTAGTTGAGACCATCATGATGTATCAGCTCCTTTTTATAATCCATTCATTCTTGCTAGTTGTCACAGAAACTATACTTTTGTCACAATTCAGTTTCTGTGATAACATTTAATTGAAGCCAGCAGAGGAATGACAGATTGACAACTGTGAATTGTAGTGCCTATTTTTTGATGTAGGCTCATTTTTTTCCTCTTTATGCTTTTAAATTAATTAAAAGCTTTTAAATTATTTCATAAACTGGTTTTAGTTAAAATAATTGAAAATATTTTCAGAAATCAAAAGTTTTTCTATCTGCTTAGAGTATTAATATCACTGTAGCACAATATATATATAACCTTAAACAAATTAAAATATGATTAAAATAAAAATTAACAGTTATGAATTGTTTCTGTAGGAATTGCTTCTCTGCCTGGAGTAAGAATCTACTACAAACTATAGTTTATTAGAAAGCTGTCTTTTTTTATATTGTTTTTTCTTTAAATGCTGTTTTATATTTAAATAATCATAACTGTTGTATATACGTATGAACATTTTAAGAAATAATATTTATGCCAGTTATATAAATGTTTCTTTGCTCATTATTGTGTATTATAAAAAAATATATAATAATAATAAGATTCTCACTAGTCCATTAAGTGATTGTATCAACAAACAGTTATTTTTCTTTCATGTGACAGGATGATAAGCAAGTATTTTGTCCACATTTCAGAATTGATTGAGACTGACATCTCACTGAATTAGCATCTGGAATTCGTTTTCATGATT